>NW_027593636.1:7500-29051 GCF_964213995.1 Mustelus asterias
ATCTGTGCTGTTCTGTGCTGCAGAATGAGGGGCTGTGGGAGTGAAGCATTTCCCCAGGGGACTGTGTTTGATGGGGTCCCGACACATGGGGTGCGTCGTGAAGTTAACTCCGGAATCAACCCGGTTGTACTGAGTGACATTCCGACATCCAGTCAGGCCACAAAGCAGCGAACCTGTCAGTGAAAAGGTGTGAACATATTGGACAGGGAAATGTACCTTCTAAATATAAAAACTCAAAATGGGAGGAAGGTACACAAATGTATGTGCGCATGCACACGCTTGTGTCTGTGTGTGCGCACCTATGTGTACATGTGTGTGCATGCTTATGTCTGTGTGTGCAAGTGCGTGTTTGCCTGTGCGCGCGCTTGTGACTGTGTGCTTGCATGTGTGTTTGTCTGTGTGCGCGTGCACTTGCGTCTGTGCGCGTACTGGTGTCTGTGTGTGCGTGTGTGTGTTTGCCTGTGTGTGTGTTTGCCTGTGTGTGTGTTTGCCTGTGTGTGTGTTTGCCTGTGTGTGTGTTTGCCTGTGTGTGTGTTTGCGCGTGTGTGTGTTTGCCTGTGCGTGTGTGTGTTTGCCTGTGTGCGTGTGTTTGCCTGTGTGCGTGTGTGTGTGTTTGCCTGTGTGTGTTTGCCTGTGCGTGTGTGTGTTTGCCTGTGCGTGTGTGTGTGTTTGCCTGTGCGTGTGTGCGTGTGTTTGCCTGTGTGCGTGTGTGTGTGTTTGCCTGTGCGTGTTTGCCTGTGCGTGTGTGTGTGTGTTTGCCTGTGCGTGTGTGTGTGTGTGTTTGCCTGTGCGTGTGTGTGTGTTTGCCTGTGCGTGTGTGTGTGTTTGCCTGTGCGTGTGTGTGTGTTTGCCTGTGTGTGTGTGTGTGTGTTTGCCTGTGCGTGCGTGTGTGTGTGTTTGCCTGTGCGTGTGTGTGTTTGCCTGTGCGTGTGTGTGTGTTTGCCTGTGCGTGTGTGTGTGTGTGTTTGCCTGTGCGTGTGTGTTTGCCTGTGCGTGTGTGTGTGTTTGCCTGTGCGTGTGTGTGTGTTTGCCTGTGCGCGTGTGTGTTTGCCTGTGCGTGCGTGTGTGTGTTTGCCTGTGCGTGCGTGTGTGTGTGTTTGCCTGTGCGTGCGTGTGTGTGTGTTTGCCTGTGCGTGTGTGTGTGTGTTTGCCTGTGCGTGTGTGTGTGTTTGCCTGTGCGTGTGTGTGTGTTTGCCTGTGCGTGTGTGTGTGTTTGCCTGTGCGTGTGTGTGTGTTTGCCTGCGCGTGTGTGTGTTTGCCTGCGCGCGTGTGTTTGCCTGCGCGTGTGTGTGTTTGCCTGCGCGTGTGTGTGTTTGCCTGCGCGTGTGTGTGTGTGTGCGTGTGTGTGTGTGTGTGTTTGCCTGTGCGTGTGTGTGTGTTTGCCTGTGCGTGTGTGTGTGTTTGCCTGTGCGTGTGTGTGTGTTTGCCTGTGCGTGTGTGTGTGTTTGCCTGTGCGTGTGTGTGTGTTTGCCTGTGCGTGTGTGTGTGTTTGCCTGTGCGTGTGTGTGTGTTTGCCTGTGCGTGTGTGTGTGTGTTTGCCTGTGTGCGCGTGTGTGCGTGTGCGCGTGCGTGTGAGCGTGTGCGCGTGCGTTGAACAGTGCAAGTTACGTTGGGATTTACATATCTTACAAGTGTCCCATTCCTCAGTTTACAAGCGACACCGTAACTTCCAAATTTATTTCCAAACTTCCCTGTCGATGGCTAATTGTCTGCTCACCAGATTAACCCACACAGCACCCAATTCTGCTGCTCTCAATGAAAGAATAGTGTTCAGAGTGGTAGATTATCTGTACCCTCGGACACGGGGCTTGTCCAGAGGTATTGAGCTGAGAGATAGTCAGGCACTGGATATGGACCAAAGCACTGGGAAACCCAGAACAATATTTGAGATTGAAACTCAGGCTGAAAGAATTGTTGCGTGTTGAGCTAACAGAGGGATGCTGTGGGTAATTCTGAATTGTGAATGATTACACAAGCCCAGATGTAAATCAGAATGATTAGAGTCATACAGGTTTACAGCATGGAAACAGGCCCTTCGGCCCAACTTGTCCATGCCACCCTTTTTTTAAAACCCCTAAACTAATCCCAATTGCCCGCATTTGGCCCATATCCCTCTATACCCATCTTACCCATGGAACTGTCTAAATGCTTTTTAAAAGATAAAATTGTACCCGCCTCTACTACTGCCTCTGGCAGCTCGTTCCAGACACTCACCACCCTCTATGTGAAAAAAATTGCCCCTCTGGACCCTTTTGTATCTCTCCCCTCTCACCTTAAACCTATGCCCTCTAGTTTTAGACTCCCCTACCTTTGGGAAAAGATATTGACTATCTAGCTGATCTGTGCCCCTTATTATTTTATAGACCTCTATAAGATCACCCCTCAGCCTCCTACGCTCCAGAGAAAAAAGTCCCAGTCTATCCAGCCTCCCCTTATAACTCAAACCATCAAGTCCCGGTAGCATCCTCGTAAATCTTTTCTGCACTCTTTCTAGTTTAATAATATCCTTTCTGGGCAGAGGGAGAGAAGGATGATGCAAATTCTCCTTGATACTTACACTGAGCTATCGAGGGGGTGATATACAGGTGACGCAGGCATTGTCCGTGTGAGCAGACCTTCCGAGTCCTGAGCTCGTTGTTGCTCAGTCAGAGACAGGCTGTGTTAACAAACAACGCGCACAGGCACAGGCCCTTCAGCCCAGCAACACAGGCTGCTGGGCGGCACAGTGGGTTAGCGCTGCTGCCTCACAGCGCCAGGGACCCGGGTTCAATCCCAGTGGCACAGTGGGTTAGCGCTGCTGCCTCACAGTGCCAGGGACCCAGGTTCAATCCCAGCGGCACGGTGACACAGTGGGTTAGCGCTGCTGCCTCACAGCGCCAGGGACCCGGGTTCAATCCCAGCGGCACGGTGGCACAGTGGGTTAGCGCTGCTGCCTCACAGCGCCAGGGACCCGGGTTCAATCCCAGTGGCAGGGTGGCACAGTGGGTTAGCACTGCTGCCTCACAGCGCCAGGGACCCGGGTTCAATCCCAGCGGCACGGTGGCACAGTGGGTTAGCGCTGCTGCCTCACAGCGCCAGGGACCCGGGTTCAATCCCAGTGGCACAGTGGGTTAGCGCTGCTGCCTCACAGCGCCAGGGACCCGGGTTCAATCCCAGTGGCAGGGTGGCACAGTGGGTTCGCGCTGCTGCCTCACAGCGCCAGGGACCCGGGTTCAATCCCAGGGACCCGGTGGCACAGTGGGTTAGTGCTGCTGCCTCGCAGCGCCAGGGATCCGGGTTCGATTCCCGGCCTTGGATCACTGTCTGTGCGGAATCTGCACATTTTCCCCGTGTCTGCGTGGGTTTCCTCCGGGTGCTCCGGTTTCCTCCCACAGTCTGAAAGACGTGCTGGTTAGGGTGCATTGGGCCGTGCTAAATTCTCCCTCAGTGTTACCCGAACAGGCCCTGGAGTGTGGCGACTAGGGGGATTTTCACAGTAACTTCATTGCGGTGTTAATGTCAGCCTTACTTGTTTCACTAATAAATAAAGTTTAAAGTTTTAAACTTTAAACCTTTTGCCTCGACGCGGTCCGTATCCCTCTATTCGCTGCCTGGTCATGTACCTGTCTCGATGCCTCTTAACCGTTGCTATTGTATCTGCTTCTGTCACCTCCTCTGTCACCGCGTTCCGGGCACTTACCACCCTCTCTGTAAAAAAAAAAAACCACTTGCCCCTCACATCTCCTTTAAACTTTCCCCCTTTCACCTGGAATCCGTGTCCCCCAGTAATCGACGTCTCTACCCTGGGGACAGAGCGTTGTGCTGATTGGGCAATGGAATGGCACAGGAAGTAATTGACAATTCCAATCCCCTCTGCCCTGGAGTCCTCTCACATTCCCAGTGTGGCTAATGCAGCTCCCGGGATGTGGATCGGTCCCATGGGAATTTATTCAGGATCAAAGTGGGATACTAGAAGCTGTGGCAGGTTAATATTGACAGAGACTGCCTCTGGTTCATGTCCTGTCCTCACACACTCAGCAATAAGAATATCTCCAGTCACAGGTTCGAACGGGTGTTCGTTATGACTGGATAATGAACCCTTTAAGAGACTTTGTTTGAACTTCCATTGTAGTGGCTGAACAGGGCAGCGTGTGGACTGTAATGGGTGGACGGGGCAGCGTGTGGACTGTAATGGGTGGACGGGGCAGTGTGTGGACTGTAATGGGTGGACGGGGCAGTGTGTGGACTGTAATGGGTGGACGGGGCAGTGTGTGGACTGTAATGGGTGAGCAGGGCAGCGTGTGGACTGTAATGGTGGACGGGGCAGTGTGTGGACTGTAATGGTGGACGGGACAGTGTGTGGACTGTAATGGTGGACGGGACAGTGTGTGGACTGTAATGGTGGACGGTGCAGTGTGTGGACTGTAATGGTGGACGGGGCAGTGTGTGGACTGTAAT
The DNA here is from genome assembly GCF_964213995.1 of Mustelus asterias. Lineage (NCBI taxonomy): Eukaryota > Metazoa > Chordata > Chondrichthyes > Carcharhiniformes > Triakidae > Mustelus > Mustelus asterias. Next base: position 11,938 of record NW_027593636.1, read on the forward strand.
GGTGGATGGGACAGTGTGTGGACTGTAATGGTGGATGGGACAGTGTGCGGACTGTAATGGTGGACGGGACAGTGTGTGGACTGTAATGGTGGATGGGACAGTGTGCGGACTGTAATGGTGGACGGGACAGTGTGTGGACTGTAATGGTGGACGGGACAGTGTGTGGACTGTAATGGTGGATGGGACAGTGTGCGGACTGTAATGGTGGACGGGGCAGTGTGTGGACTGTAATGGTGGATGGGACAGTGTGCGGACTGTAATGGTGGACGAGGCAGTGTGTGGACTGTAATGGTGGATGGGACAGTGTGCGGACTGTAATGGTGGACGGGGCAGTGTGTGGACTGTAATGGTGGATGGGACAGTGTGCGGACTGTAATGGTGGACGGGGCAGTGTGTGGACTGTAATGGTGGATGGGACAGTGTGCGGACTGTAATGGTGGACGAGGCAGTGTGTGGACTGTAATGGGTGAACGGGGCAGTATGTGGACTGTAATGGTGGACAGGGCAGCGTGTGGACTGTAATGGTGGATGGGACAGTGTGTGGACTGTAATCGGTGGACGGGGCAGTGTGTGGACTGTAATCGGTGGACGGGGCAGCTTGTGGACTGTAATCGGTGGACAGGGCAGTGTGTGGACTGTAATCGATGACGGGGCAGCTTGTGGGCTGTAATCGGTGGACGGGGCAGCATGTGGGCTGTAATCGGTGGACGGGGCAGCATGTGGGCTGTAATCGGTGGACGGGGCAGTGTGTGGACTGTAATCGAGGACGGGGCAGCGTGTGGACTGTAATCGATGACGGGGCAGCGTGTGGACTGTAATCGGTGGACGGGGCAGCTTGTGGACTGTAATCGGTGGACGGGGCAGTGTGTGGACTGTAATCGGTGGACGGGGCAGCTTGTGGACTGTAATCGGTGGACGGGGCAGCATGTGGGCTGTAATCGGTGGACGGGGCAGTGTGTGGACTGTAATCGAGGACGGGGCAGCGTGTGGACTGTAATCGATGACGGGGCAGCGTGTGGACTGTAATCGAGGACGGGGCAGCGTGTGGACTGTAATCGGTGGACGGGGCAGCGTGTGGACTGTAATCGAGGACGGGGCAGCGTGTGGACTGTAATCGGTGGACGGGGCAGCATGTGGACTGTAATCGAGGACGGGGCAGTGTGTGGACTGTAATGGGTGGACGGGGCAGCGTGTGGACTGTAATCGAGGACGGGGCAGCGTGTGCACTGTAATCGGTGGACGGGGCAGCGTGTGGACTGTAATCGGTGGACGGGGCAGCGTGTGGACTGTAATCGAGGACGGGGCAGTGTGTGGACTGTAATCGAGGACGGGGCAGTGTGTGGACTGTAATGGGTGGACGGGGCAGCATGTGGACTGTAATCGAGGACGGGGCAGCGTGTGGACTGTAATCGAGGACGGGGCAGTGTGTGGACTGTAATGGGTGGACGGGGCAGCGTGTGGACTGTAATCGAGGACGGGGCAGTGTGTGGACTGTAATGGGTGGACGGGCAGTGTGTGGACTGTAATGGGTGGACGGGCAGTGTGTGGACTGTAATGGGTGGACGGGCAGTGTGTGGACTGTAATCGGTGGACAGGGCAGCGTGTGGACTGTAATCAGTGGATGGGACAGTGTGTGGACTGTAATCGGTGGACGGGGCAGTGTGTGGACTGTAATCGGTGGACGGGGCAGCTTGTGGACTGTAATCGGTGGACAGGGCAGTGTGTGGACTGTAATCGGTGGACGGGGCAGCGTGTGCACTGTAATCGGTGGACGGGGCAGTGTGTGGACTGTAATCGGTGGACGGGGCAGCGTGTGCACTGTAATCGGTGGACGGGGCAGCATGTGGACTGTAATCGAGGACGGGGCAGTGTGTGGACTGTAATCGAGGACGGGGCAGCGTGTGGACTGTAATCGGTGGACGGGGCAGTGTGTGGACTGTAATCGGTGGACGGGGCAGCATGTGGACTGTAATCGAGGACGGGGCAGTGTGTGGACTGTAATCGAGGACGGGGCAGCGTGTGGACTGTAATCGATGACGGGGCAGCGTGTGGACTGTAATCGAGGACGGGGCAGCGTGTGGACTGTAATCGGTGGACGGGGCAGCATGTGGACTGTAATCGAGGACGGGGCAGCGTGTGGACTGTAATCGGTGGACGGGGCAGCATGTGGACTGTAATGGGTGGACGGGGCAGCGTGTGGACTGTAATCGAGGACGGGGCAGTGTGTGGACTGTAATGGTGGACGGGGCAGCGTCTGGACTGTAATCGAGGACGAGGCAGCGTGTGGACTGTAATCGAGGACGGGGCAGTGTGTGGACTGTAATCGAGGACGGGGCAGCGTGTGGACTGTAATCGAGGATGGGGCAGCGTGTGGACTGTAATGGGTGGACGGGGCAGCGTGTGGACTGTAATCGAGGACGGGGCAGCGTGTGGACTGTAATGGTGGACGGGGCAGCGTGTGGACTGTAATCGAGGACGGGGCAGCGTGTGGACTGTAATGGTGGACGGGGCAGCGTGTGGACTGTAATGGGTGGACGGGGCAGCGTGTGGACTGTAATGGGTGGACGGGGCAGGGTGTGGACTGTAATGGTGGACGGGGCAGCGTGTGGACTGTAATGGGTGGACGGGGCAGCGTGTGGACTGTAATGGGTGGACGGGGCAGCATGTGGACTGTAATCGAGGACGGGGCAGTGTGTGGACTGTAATGGTGGACGGGGCAGCGTCTGGACTGTAATCGAGGACGGGGCAGCGTGTGGACTGTAATCGAGGACGGGGCAGCGTGTGGACTGTAATCGAGGACGGGGCAGCGTGTGGACTGTAATGGGTGGACGGGGCAGCGTGTGGACTGTAATCGAGGACGGGGCAGCGTGTGGACTGTAATGGTGGACGGGGCAGCGTCTGGACTGTAATCGAGGACGGGGCAGCGTGTGGACTGTAATCGAGGACGGGGCAGTGTGTGGACTGTAATCGAGGACGGGGCAGCGTGTGGACTGTAATCGAGGACGGGGCAGCGTGTGGACTGTAATGGGTGGACGGGGCAGCGTGTGGACTGTAATCGAGGACGGGGCAGCGTGTGGACTGTAATGGTGGACGGGGCAGCGTGTGGACTGTAATCGAGGACGGGGCAGCGTGTGGACTGTAATGGTGGACGGGGCAGCGTGTGGACTGTAATGGGTGGACGGGGCAGCGTGTGGACTGTAATGGGTGGACGGGGCAGGGTGTGGACTGTAATGGTGGACGGGGCAGCGTGTGGACTGTAATGGGTGGACGGGGCAGCGTGTGGACTGTAATGGGTGGACGGGGCAGCATGTGGACTGTAATCGAGGACGGGGCAGTGTGTGGACTGTAATGGTGGACGGGGCAGCGTCTGGACTGTAATCGAGGACGGGGCAGCGTGTGGACTGTAATCGAGGACGGGGCAGCGTGTGGACTGTAATCGAGGACGGGGCAGCGTGTGGACTGTAATGGGTGGACGGGGCAGCGTGTGGACTGTAATCGAGGACGGGGCAGCGTGTGGACTGTAATGGTGGACGGGGCAGCGTGTGGACTGTAATCGAGGACGGGGCAGCGTGTGGACTGTAATGGTGGACGGGGCAGCGTGTGGACTGTAATGGGTGGACGGGGCAGCGTGTGGACTGTAATGGGTGGACGGGGCAGGGTGTGGACTGTAATGGTGGACGGGGCAGCGTGTGGACTGTAATGGGTGGACGGGGCAGCGTGTGGACTGTAATGGGTGGACGGGGCAGCGTGTGGACTGTAATGGTGGACGGGGCAGCGTGTGGACTGTAATGGGTGGACGGGGCAGCGTGTGGACTGTAATGGGTGGACGGGGCAGGGTGTGGACTGTAATGGTGGACGGGGCAGCGTGTGGACTGTAATGGGTGGACGGGGCAGCGTGTGGACTGTAATGGGTGGACGGGGCAGCATGTGGACTGTAATGGGTGGACGGGGCAGCGTGTGGACTGTAATGGTGGACGGGGCAGCGTGTGGACTGTAATGGTGGACGGGGCAGCGTGTGGACTGTAATGGGTGGACGGGGCAGCGTGTGGACTGTAATGGGTGGACGGGGCAGCATGTGGACTGTAATTAAAGTGTTGTACAAAAGCAGACAGGTGCAGATGCTGGAAATCTGTAAAAACACCCAGACGTTGCTGGAAGCAGACAGCGGGTCCGGCAGCAACTGTGGAAACAGAGTTAACGTTACACCTTGCTGACCTTTCACTCGAGCTTTCTCCCACCGCCCTCCCCCAGCCCCTCCTGGGAAGGGCACTGGAAGCTGTGGGGTGTGTGACAGGAGAGGGAGAGGGTGCTGTGGGTGTGTGTGACGGGAGAACATGAGGGGGAGAGGGTGACGGGAGAGTGGGGGGGGGGGAGGGTGATGGGAGAGTGGGGGGGGAGGGTGACGGGAGAGTGGGGGGGGGGGAGGGTGACGGGAGAGTGGGGGGGGGAGGGTGACGGGAGAGTTGGGGGGGGGAGGGTGACGGGAGAGTGGCGGGGGGAGGGTGACGGGAGAGTGCGGGGGGGAGGGTGACGGGAGAGTGCGGGGGGGAGGGTGACGGCAGAGTGGGGGGGGAGGGTGACGGGAGAGTGCGGGGGGAGGGTGACGGGAGAGTGGGGGGGGAGGGAGACGGGGAGAGGGTGACAGGAGGGGGAGGGAGAGGGTGCTGTGCTGTGGGTGTGCGTGACGGGACAACGTGAGGGGGAGAGGGTGACGGGAGGGGGAGGGAGACGGGGAGAGGGTGATGGGAGAGTTGGGGGGGTGCGGAGGCAGACGGGGAGAGGGAGAGGGTGCTGTGGGTGTGCGTGACGGGAGAACGTGAGGGGGAGAGGGTGACGGGAGGGGGAGGGAGACGGGGAGAGGGTGACAGGAGGGAGAGGGTGCTGTGCTGTGGGTGTCTAACGGTCCCCGATATTCCTCTCCTTCAGACAATCAGTTCCGGATGTCAATATTGGAGCGACTGGAGCAGATGGAAAAGCGAATGGCAGAGATGACAGCTTCCAACTCAAACCAACAACAGAAAGTGGGAACCGGAGACAAGATGCACATCCAGGTAACGTTCCACAGTGCCTGAACTAACAAGCAGCACCGTGCGGATCACTGCACACACAAGGTAGATATCTTTTCCCAAAGGTCGGGGAGTCTAAAACTAGAGGGCACAGGTTTAAGGTGAGAGGAGAGAGATACAAAAGTGTCCAGAGGGGCAATACTTTCACACAGAGGGTGGTGGGTGTCTGGAACAAGCTGCCAGAGGTAGCAGTAGAGGTGGGTACAATTTTGTCCTTTAAAAAGTATTTAGATAGTTACATGGGTACGATGGGTTTTGAGGGATATGGGGCAAATGTGGGCAATTGGAATTAGCTTAGTGGTTTAAAAAAAAGGGCGGCATGGACAAGTTGGGCCGAAGGGCCTGTTTCCATGCTGTAAACCTCTATGATTCTATGAACCCAGTGATCCCAGACAGAGTATCCAGTGCAGAGGGAATCACTGTGATAACCCAGTGATCCCAGACAGAGTATCCAGTGCAGAGGGAATCACTGTGATAACCCAGTGATCCCAGACAGAGTATCCAGTGCAGAGGGAATCACTGTAATAACCCAGTGATCCCAGACAGAGTATCCAGTGCAGAGGGAATCACTGTGATAACCCAGTGATCCCAGACAGAGTATCCAGTGCAGAGGGAATCACTGTGTAATAACCCAGTGATCCCAGACAGAGTATCCAGTGCAGAGGGAATCACTGTAATAACCCAGTGATCCCAGACAGAGTATCCAGTGCAGAGGGAATCACTGTAATAACCCAGTGATCCCAGACAGAGTATCCAGTGCAGAGGGAATCACTGTGATAACCCAGTGATCCCAGACAGAGTATCCAGTGCAGAGGGAATCACTGTGATAACCCAGTGATCCCAGACAGAGTATCCAGTGCAGACGGTCTCATTAGGATCTGTTCCTTGGTTCACGGGGATGCCTCTCTGCGTTTTTAGGCAGTTTTGCCACCTTGCCAGTTGAAGGCTGGATTGTATTTTAACCCCACGCGTCCGGCCTCCCTTTGCTGCACATCCGACAACAATCTATGATTGGGTTCACTGTATATTGGGCTGTGTATATGATTGATTGGGTTTAGTGTATATTGGGGTGTGTATATGATTGGGTTTAGTGTATATTGGGGTGTGTATATGATTGATTGGGTTTAGTGTATATTGGGGTGTGTATATGATTGGGTTTAGTGTATATTGGGGTGTGTATATGATTGGGTTTAGTGTATATTGGGGTGTGTATATGATTGGGTTTAGTGTATATTGGGGTGTGTATATGATTGGGTTTAGTGTATATTGGGGTGTGTATATGATTGGGTTTAGTGTATATTGGGCTGTGTATATGATTGGGTTTAGTGTATATTGGGGTGTGTATATGATTGGGTTTAGTGTATATTGGGCTGTGTATATGATTGGGTTTAGTGTATATTGGGGTGTGTATATGATTGGGTTTAGTGTATATTGGGGTGTGTATATGATTGGGTTTAGTGTATATTGGGGTGTGTATATGATTGGGTTTAGTGTATATTGGGCTGTGTATATGATTGGGTTTAGTGTATATTGGGCTGTGTATATGATTGGGTTTAGTGTATATTGGGGTGTGTATATGATTGGGTTTAGTGTATATTGGGGTGTGTATATGATTGGGTTTAGTGTATATTGGGGTGTGTATATGATTGGGTTTAGTGTATATTGGGGTGTGTATATGATTGGGTTTAGTGTATATTGGGGTGTGTATATGATTGGGTTTAGTGTATATTGGGGTGTGTATATGATTGGGTTTAGTGTATATTGGGGTGTGTATATGATTGGGTTTAGTGTATATTGGGGTGTGTATATGATTGGGTTTAGTGTATATTGGGTGTGTATATGATTGGGTTTAGTGTATATTGGGTGTGTATATGATTGGGTTTAGTGTATATTGGGGTGTATAATTCCCTGGTTTCTGCACTTCCTCACAATCTCCCAGTCTGTCTGTCTCGTATCAGGCTGAATAATCACTCTCTTTCCCCACACTGCGCTCTCTCTCTCTGCCATCGCTCTCTCTCTCTGCCCTCGCTCTCTCTCTCTGCCATTGCTCTCTCTCTCTGCCCTCGCTCTCTCTCTCTGCCATCGCTCTCTCTCTCTGCCATCGCTCTCTCTCTCTGCCATCGCTCTCTCTCTCTGTCATCGCTCTCTCTCTCTGCCATCGCTCTCTCTCTCTGCCATCGCTCTCTCTCTCTGCCCTCGCTCTCTCTCTCTGCCATTGCTCTCTCTCTCTGCCCTCGCTCTCTCTCTCTGCCATCGCTCTCTCTCTCTGCCCTCGCTCTCTCTCTCTGCCCTCGCTCTCTCTCTCTGCCCTCGCTCTCTCTCTCTGCCCTCGCTCTCTCTCTCTGCCATCGCTCTCTCTCTCTGCCCTCGCTCTCTCTCTCTGCCCTCGCTCTCTCTCTCTGCCCTCGCTCTCTCTCTGCCATCGCTCTCTCTCTGCCATCGCTCTCTCTCTCTGCCCTCGCTCTCTCTCTCTGCCATCGCTCTCTCTCTCTGCCATCGCTCTCTCTCTCTGCCATCGCTCTCTCTCTCTGCCATCGCTCTCTCTCTCTGCCATCGCTCTCTCTCTCTGCCCTCGCTCTCTCTCTCTGCCATCGCTCTCTCTCTCTGTCCTCGCTCTCTCTCTCTGTCCTCGCTCTCTCTCTCTGCCCTCGCTCTCTCTCTCTGCCATCGCTCTCTCTCTCTGCCCTCGCTCTCTCTCTCTGCCCTCGCTCTCTCTCTCTGCCATCGCTCTCTCTCTCTGCCCTCGCTCTCTCTCTCTGCCCTCGCTCTCTCTCTCTGTCATCGCTCTCTCTCTCTGCCATCGCTCTCTCTCTCTGCCATCGCTCTCTCTCTCTGCCCTCGCTCTCTCTCTCTGCCATCGCTCTCTCTCTCTGCCATCGCTCTCTCTCTCTGCCATCGCTCTCTCTCTCTGCCATCGCTCTCTCTCTCTGCCATCGCTCTCTCTCTCTGCCCTCGCTCTCTCTCTCTGCCATCGCTCTCTCTCTCTGCCATCGCTCTCTCTCTCTGCCCTCGCTCTCTCTCTCTGCCCTCGCTCTCTCTCTCTGCCATCGCTCTCTCTCTCTGCCCTCGCTCTCTCTCTCTGCCCTCGCTCTCTCTCTCTGCCATCGCTCTCTCTCTCTGCCATCGCTCTCTCTCTCTGCCATCGCTCTCTCTCTCTGCCATCGCTCTCTCTCTCTGCCATCGCTCTCTCTCTCTGCCATCGCTCTCTCTCTCTGCCCTCGCTCTCTCTCTCTGCCCTCGCTCTCTCTCTCTGCCCTCGCTCTCTCTCTCTGCCCTCGCTCTCTCTCTCTGCCCTCGCTCTCTCTCTCTGTCCTCGCTCTCTCTCTCTGCCATCGCTCTCTCTGCCATCGCTCTCTCTCTCTCTGCCCTCGCTCTCTCTCTCTGTCCTCGCTCTCTCTCTCTGTCCTCGCTCTCTCTCTCTGCCCTCGCTCTCTCTCTCTGCCCTCGCTGTGCCCACTGCCAGTCTGCCGGTCTGTCTTCGGAACTTGCTGCTGCTTTTGCCATGGGAACAATATGACTCCTGCTCTGAAAGCTGTGGCCAACGCGGATCAGGTCCTGTGGAAACTGAGCCATGGATAATGTTTCCTCTAAGCTGCGTGGCCTTGTTGCTATGTGGCAGCCTGAATACCCCGGTGCGGAGTACGCACTAATCGACCTTTTAAACACGTGTGGAGCCAATCAACAAACTCTGAAAGGGGGCGGACAGTTAAAGGAAACTGTCCCTGCGTCTCTGAATCACCTCGAGGGAATAATGATGTTGAAATAGTGCCATTGGCAAGGCCGCGCTCTCTGACTGATCAGTTCATAGAATCATCGAATCCCTGCAGTGCAGGAGGAGGCCATTCGGCCCATCAAGCCTCCACCAACCACAATCCCACCCAGGCCCTATCCTCATCACCCCATGCATTTACCCCGCTAATCCCCCTGACACTAAGGGGCAATTTAGCATGGCCAATCCCCCTAACCTGCACATCTTTGGAGTGTGGGAGGAAACCGGAGCACCCGGAGGAAACCCACGCAGACACGGGGAGAACATGCAGACTCCACACAGACAGTGACCCGAGGCCGGGAATCGAACCCGGGTCCCTGGCGCTGTGAGGCAGCAGATTAGAGCCTGAATTCAAATTTCACTGTTTGCCATGGTGGGACTCAGACTGATATCCCAGGATTAACTAGTTTAGTGACAATACCCTTACCCTGGTACAATCCACCCAGCCTTGTTCTTCTATTCCTCTCAAACTCTGATTTGTTTAGCAGTTATCTCTCCCCACTTCCTACCTCAAATATCTTCATGCATGTTTTGATCTCTTGTGATATCACGCCCAGCTTGTTAGCTTTAAATACTGAGGTAAAGTAATTCTTATTGTATACACCTCACTGCTTATAGAATTCCTGCAGTATACGAGGCCATTCGACCCATCCAGTCTGTATCGACTACACCCCACCCAGCCCCTATTCCCATAACCCCACACATTTACCCTAGCCAGCCCCTCTGACACTACGGGGCAATTTAGCACGGCCAATCCACCTACCTCGCACATCTTTCGGACTGTGGGGAGGAAACCGGAGCACCCGGAGGAAACCCACGCAGACACGGGGAGAAGGTGCAGACTCCACACAGACAGTGACCCAAGGCCGGGAGTGGAACCCGGGTCCCTGGCGCTGTGAGGCAGCAGCGCTAACCCACTGTGCCACCGTGCCGCTGGGATTGAACCCGGGTCCCTGGCGCTGTGAGGCAGCAGCGCTAACCCACTGTGCCACCGTGCCACTGGGATTGAACCCGGGTCCCTGGCACTGTGAGGCAGCAGCGCTAACCCACTGTGCCACCGTGCCGCTGGGATTGAACCCGGGTCCCTGGCGCTGTGAGGCAGCAGAGCTAACCCACTGTGCCACCGTGCCGCTGGGATTGAACCCGGGTCCCTGGCGCTGTGAGGCAGCAGCGCTAACCCACTGTGCCACCGTGCCGCTGGGATTGAACCCGGGTCTCTGGCGCTGTGAGGCAGCAGAGCTAACCCACTGTGCCACCGTGCCGCTGGGATCGAACCCGGGTCCCTGGCGCTGTGAGGCAGCAGCGCTAACCCACTGTGCCACCGTGCCACTGGGATTGAACCCGGGTCCCTGGCGCTGTGAGGCAGCCGCGCTAACCCACTGTGCCACCGTGCCGCTGGGATTGAACCCGGGTCCCTGGCGCTGTGAGGCAGCAGTGCCAACCCACTGTGCCACCGTGTCGCTGGGATTGAACCCGGGTCCCTGGCGCTGTGAGGCAGCAGTGCTAACCCACTGTGCCACCGTGCCGCTGGGATTGAACCCGGGTCCCTGGCGCTGTGAGGCAGCAGAGCTAACCCACTGTGCCACCCTGCTTCTGAGTGTCCTGTGTGTATCCCATTAGTGACTATGTTAACGTTGTTCAGTTATTTATATATTTGTGGAAGATTTCATTTCTTTTATTGCCTGAAAATTTAATTCTGTCTCTTTATTTTCCTCATTGCTTTTGGGTTTCTTTCCTGATCTTTCTGCTATGACCTGTGTTAAATTATCTATGCACACCACATACACCTGTTCCCGCTGTTTGTATTTTGTCCATGTTTCCTATCTCTCCACACAATCTGTGACTAGTTTATTCTTCCTTTTGATATATTCCTCCTGGACCCAATTGGGGGCCAGCGTCTCACTGCTGTTCTGTCACTCTGTCATTGCGTTTTTCCAATTACCTCCCTTGTTCCATTCTCAACCCTCAAAGAGTATTGATGGGCAGAGGGATCTGGGTGTTCAGGTACACAGGTCACTGAAAGTGGCAACGCAGGTGGAGAAGGTAGTCAAGAAGGCATACGGCACGCTTGCCTTCATCGGCCGGGGCATTGAGTTTAAAAATTGGCAAGTCATGTTGCAGCTTTATAGAACCTTAGTTAGGCCGCACTTGGAATATAGTGTTCAATTCTGGTCGCCACACTACCAGAAGGATGTGGAGGCTTTGGAGAGGGTTACAGAAAAGATTTACCAGGATGTTGCCTGGTATGGAGGGCATCAGCTATGAGGAGAGGTTGGAGAAACTTGGTTTGTTCTCACTGGAACGATGGAGGTTGAGGGGAGACCTGATAGAAGTCTACAAGATTATGAGGGGCATTGATTTGATCTGATTTCAGTTGATTTATTATTGTCACACGTACTGGGATACAGTGAAAAGTATTGTTTCTTGCGCGCTGTACAGACAAAACATACCGTTCATAGAGAAGGAAAGGAGAGGGTGCAGAATGTAGTGTTACTGTCATAGCTAGGGGTGTAGAGAAAGATCAACTTAGTGGAAGGTAAGTCCATTCAAAAGTCTGACGGCAGCAGGGAAGAAGCTGTTCTTGAGTCGGTTGGTACGTGACCTCAGACTTTTGTATCTTTTTCCCGAGGTTACAGAAATAGGGAGGGGGTGTCGGGGCTGGAGGAGGTTACAGAAATAGGGAGGGGGTGTCGGGGCTGGAGGAGGTTACAGAGATAGGGAGGGGATGTATGAGGCTGGAGGAGGTTACAGAAATAGGGAGGGGTGTCGGGGCTGGAGGAGGTTACAGAGATAGGGAGGGGTGTCGGGGCTGGAGGAGGTTACAGAGATAGGGAAGGGGGGTGTAGGGGGCTGGAGGAGGTTACAGAGATAGGGAGGGGTGTAGGGGCTGGAGGAGGTTACAGAGATAGGGAGGGGATGTAGGGGCTGGTGGAGGTTACAGAGATAGGGAGGGCTGTGGGGGCTGGAGGAGGTTACAGAGATAGGGAGGGGATGTAGGGGCTGGTGGAGGTTACAGAGATAGGGAGGGCTGTGGGGGCTGGAGGGGGTTACAGAAATAGGGAGGGGGTGTAGGGGGCTGGAGGAGGTTACAGAGATAGGGAGGGGGTGTAGGGGCTGGAGGAGGTTACAGAGATCGGGAGGGGGTGTAGGGGGCTGGAGGAGGTTACAGAGATAGGGAGGGGTGTAGGGGCTGGAGGAGGTTACAGAGATAGGGAGGGAGTGTAGGGGGCTGGAGGAGGTTACAGAGATAGGGAGGGGTGTAGGGGCTGGAGGAGGTTACAGAGATAGGGAGGGGTGTAGGGGCTGGAGGAGGTTACAGAGATAGGGAGGGGTGTAGGGGCTGGAGGAGGTTACAGAGATAGGGAGGGGATGTATGAGGCTGGAGGAGGTTACAGAGATAGGGAGGGGTGTAGGGGCTGGAGGAGGTTACAGAGATAGGGAGGGGTGTAGGGGCCGGAGGAGGTTACAGAGATAGGGAGGGGGTGTAGGGGCTGGAGGAGGTTACAGAGATAGGGAGGGGGTGTAGGGGCTGGTGGAGGTTACAGAGATAGGGAGGGCTGTGGGGGCTGGAGGAGGTTACAGAGATAGGGAGGGGGTATAGGGGCTGGAGGAGGTTACAGAGACAGGGAGGGGGTGTAGGGGCTGGAGGAGGTTACAGAGATAGGGAGGGCTGTGGGGGCTGGAGGAGGTTACAGAGGTAGGGAGGGGGTGTAGGGGCTGGTGGAGGTTACAGAGATAGGGAGGGCTGTGGGGGCTGGAGGAGGTTACAGAGGTAGGGAGGGGGTGTAGAGGCTGGAGGAGGTTACAGAGATAGGGAGGGGGTGTAGGGGCTGGAGGAGGTTACAGAGATAGGGAGGGGATGTAGGGGGCTGGAGGAGATAGGGAGGGGTGTAGGGGCTGGAGGAGATCGGGAGGGGGTGTAGGGAGCTGGAGGAGGTTACAGAGATAGGGAGGGGGTGTAGGGGGCTGGAGGAGGTTACGGAGATAGGGAGGGGGTGTAGGGGCTGGTGGAGGTTACAGAGATAGGGAGGGCTGTGGGGGCTGGAGGAGGTTACGGAGATAGGGAGGGGGTGTAGGGGCTGGTGGAGGTTACAGAGATAGGGAGGGCTGTGGGGGCTGGAGGAGGTTACAGAGGTAGGGAGGGGTGTAGGGGCTGGAGGAGGTTACAGAGGTAGGGAGGGGGTGTAGGGGCTGGAGGAGGTTACAGAGATAGGGAGGGGATGTAGGGGGCTGGAGGAGGTTACGGAGATAGGGAGGGGGTGTAGGGGCTGGTGGAGGTTACAGAGATAGGGAGGGGGTGTAGGGGCTGGAGGAGGTTACAGAGATAGGGAGGGCTGTGGGGGCTGGAGGAGGTTACAGAGATAGGGAGGGGTGTAGGGGCTGGAGGAGGTTACAGAGATAGGGAGAGGTGTAGGGGCTGGAGGAGGTTACAGAGATAGGGAGGGCTGGAGGAGGTTACAGAGATAGGGAAGGGGTGTAGGGGCTGGAGGAGGTTACAGAGATAGGGAGGGCTGGAGGAGGTTACAGAGATAGGGAAGGGGTGTAGGGGCTGGAGGAGGTACAGACATCAGGAGGGGTGTAAGGATTGGAGGGGGTTACAGAGATAGGGAGGGGGTGCCGGGGGCTGGAGGAGGTTACAGAGATAGGGAGGGGGTGTAGGGGCTGGAGAAGGTTCTAGAGATCGGTCGGGGCTGGAGCAGGTTACAGAGATAGGAGGGAGTGTAGGGGCTGGAGGTGGTTACAGAGATAGGGAGGGGGTGTAGGGGGCTGGAGGAGGTTACAGAGATAGGGAGCGGTGTAGGGGGCTGGAGGAGGTTACAGAGATAGGGAGGCGTGTAGGGGCTGGAGGTGGTTACAGAGATAGGGAGGGGTTGTAGGGGGCTGGAGGAGGTTACAGAGATAGGGAGGGGTGTAGGGGGCTGGAGCAGGTTACAGAGATCGGGGAAGTGAGGGGGAGATGGGGACGTGGGGTGGGTGGGGGGAGCTTGGGGGGAGGGGGGTTAGATGGGTGCCTGCGGGGTGGGGGGCTGGGGAGAGGCTGCAGAGTCGGATGCGAGCAGCAGACTGAGGGAGCGACGGGTTTCCCTGGTGCTAAAGGACGGGAAGGGAAGTGGAGGCAGTGCGTTGGCAGCTTGGGAAGAACAGTCAGAATGACGACACTGACACTTGAGGCCTCAATCGTTGGTTCTATATTTGATTCTCGGAGAGAGCTTTGGGCGGAGAGGTGATTCCAGCAGCTTTGATCCTGGGATTCTTGTTTCTGTTGGATGAGCTGAGGGCGCGGGCTCCAGTCCGACCCCCCTCGCTCGCTGCCGCTGGTTATATATTATCGCCCAGCTATTTATGGCAAGGTTGTTTCAGGAAGCTGATTAGAGTCCAGGCTTTGCAGAGTGGGATTAGACTGACTGTTTCTGTCCGATCACGGACCCTGCCAGGAGAAAATACTTCCCAGCGGAATAAATGTGTTTATAAACCGACCGGCATTTCAGCTTTCCATTCGCGGCGAGTGGAAAACATTCCGCCTCTTTCCATCTCCTCAGATAACATCCTGGCCCCGCTCCCCCCCCTCCCCCGTCTTGCCCCCCCCCCCCCCGTCTGCCCCCCCTCCCCGTCTGCCCCCCCCCCCCCCACCCCCGGCCTGCCCCCCCCCCCCCCCCCCCCGCCTGCCCCCCCCCCCCATCTGCCCCCCACCCCCATCTGCCGCCCCCTCCCCTGTCTGCCCCCTCCACTCCCTGTCTGCCCCCCCCGTCTGCCCCCCCCATCTGCCCCCTCCCTCCCCCGTCTGCCCCCTCCCCTCCCCGTCTGCCCCCCCCCCGCCTGCCCCCCCTCCCCGTGTGCCCCCCCACCCCCGTCTGTCCCCTCCCCTCCCCGTCTGCCCGCTCCCCCCCCGGTCTGCCCCCCCCCCCGGCCTGCCCCCCCCCCCCCCCCCATCTGCCCCCCCACCCCCATCTGCCGCCCCCCTCCCCCGTCTGTCCCCTGTCTGCCCCCTCCACTCCCTGTCTGCCCCCACCCCCCCGTCTGCCCCCTCCCCTCCCTGTCTGCCCCCCCCGTCTGCCCCCCCCGTCTGCCCCCCCCATCTGCCCCCTCCCCTCCCCCGTCTGCCCCCTCCCCTCCCCGTCTGCCCCCCCCCCCCCCCGTCTGCCCCCCCCTCCCCGTGTGCCCCCCCACCCCCGTCTGTCCCCTCCCCTCCCCGTGTGCCCCCTCCCCTTCCGGTCTCCCCCCTCCCCTCCCCGTCTCCCATCCCTCCCCCCGTCTCCCAACCCTCTCCCCGCCGTCCACACCCTCCCCGCGTGCGGCCCCCCTCCCCGCCTCCGGCCCCCCCTCCCCGCCTCCTCCGTCTCCCCCCCCCCCCCCTCCCCGCCTCCGGCCCCCCCCCTCCCCGCCTCCGGCCGGCTCCGGCCCCCCCCGCCTCGCCCTTTCCCCGCCTCGCCCTCTCCCCGCCTCGCCCTCTCCCCGCCTCGCCCTCTCCCCGCCTCGCCCTCTCCCCGCCCTCGCCCTCTCCCCGCCTCGCCCTCTCCCCGCCTCGCCCTCTCCCCGCCTCGCCCTCTCCCGCCTCGCCCTCTCCCCGCCTCGCCCTCTCCCCGCCTCGCCCTCTCCCCGCCTCGCCCTCTCCCGCCTCGCCCTCTCCCCGCCTCGCCCTCTCCCCGCCTCGCCCTCTCCCCGCCTCGCCCTCTCCCCGCCTCGCCCTCTCCCCGCCTCGCCCTCTCCCCGCCTCGCCCTCTCCCCGCCTCGCCCTCTCCCCGCCTCGCCCTCTCCCCGCCTCGCCCTCTCCCCGCCTCGCCCTCTCCCCGCCTCGCCCTCCCCCGCCACGCCCTCTCCCCGCCTCGCCCTCTCCCCGCCTCGCCCTCTCCCCGCTTCGCTGCTCTAAGCCCACACATCCTCGGAGTTTTGTGTGTGTATGTGTTCCTCGATGCTGCTTCTCTCTGGCTGCAGTCTGTCTTTTGCTGTCTTGTGCTGTGATTCGAGCTGTTTACGGTGCTGCTGTGTGTGGACGTGTCTCTCACTCCATCAATCACCTCCGTGTCTGGCCCAACACCAGCGATTACTAAACCCTTCCTGGGCATTAGGAGTTGTTTCTGTTGTGTTGGTGTTGATGGAATCACATCGCGAGCCAGCGGCTGTGAGGGTTATTAAATGTTGTTGATTCTGCATCGCTTTCCGATCAGTTAAATTATCATCGCAACGGTAACCTTCGTCACCAATGGTTCGCACTGCTGCCTCACAGCGCCAGGGACCCGGGTTCAATCCCAGCGGCACGGTGGCACAGTGGGTTAGCGCTGCTGCCTCACAGCGCCAGAGACACGGGTTCGATTCCCGGCTTGGGTCACTGTCTGTGCGGAGTCTGCATGTTCTCCCCGTGTCTGCGTGGGTTTCCTCCGGGTGCTCCAGTTTCCTCCCACAGTCTGAAAGACGTGCTGGTTAGGGTGCATTGGGCTGTGCTAAATTCTCCCTCAGTGTTACCCGAACAGGCGCCGCAGTGTGGCGACTAGGGGGATTTTCACAGTAACTTCATTGCAGTGTTAATGTCAGCCTACTTGTGATTAATAAATAAACTTTTAATCATAGAATCCCTCCAGTGCAGAAAGAGGCCATTCAGCCCACTCAGTCTGTACTGACTCTCTGACAGAGAACCTTACACAATCTCCCACCTATCCCCAAAACCCCACAACATTTCCCACGGCCAATCCCCCTAACCCGCACATCTTTGAACTGTGGAAGGAAACTGCTGTGAGGCAGCAGCGCTAACCCACTGTGCCACCGTGCCGCTGGGATTGAACCCGGGTCCCTGGCGCTGTGAGGCAGCAGTGTTAACCCACTGTGGCACCGTGCCGCTGGGATTGAACCCGGGTCCCTGGCACTGTGAGGCAGCAGTGTTAACCCACTGTGCCAGCGGGATTGAACCCGGGTCCCTGGCGCTGTGAGGCAGCAGCGCTAACCCACTGTGCCACCGTGTCGCTGGGATTGAACCCGGGTCCCTGGCGCTGTGAGGCAGCAGTGCTAACCCACTGTGCCACCGTGTCGCTGGGATTGAACCCGGGTCCCTGGCGCTGTGAGGCAGCAGCACTAACCCACTGTGCCACCGTGTCGCTGGGATTGAACCCGGGTCCCTGGCACTGTGAGGCAGCAGTGTTAACCCACTGTGCCACCGTGCCGCTGGGATTAACCCGGGTCCCTGGCGCTGTGAGGCAGCAGTGTTAACCCACTGTGCCACCGTGTCACTGGGATTGTACCCGGGTCCCCTGGCGCTGTGAGGCAGCAGCGCTAACCCACTGTGCCAC
>NW_027593637.1:0-12500 GCF_964213995.1 Mustelus asterias
GTTTACTAAGGAGGTTGAATCTCTTGTGAAGAGGAAGAAGGAGACTTATGTTAAGGTGAGACCTGAAGGCTCAGTTAGGGCGCTTGAGAATTACAAGTCAGCCAGGAAGGACCTAAGGAAAGAGTTAAGAAGAGCCAGGAGGGGACATGAGAAGTCTTTGGCAGGTAGGATCAAGGAAAACCCTAAAGCTTTCTATAGGTATGTCAGGAATAAAAGAATGACTTGGGTAAGATTAGGGCCAGTCAAGGACAGTAGTCAGAAGTTGCGCATGGAGTCCGAAGAGATAGGAGAGGCACTAAATGAATATTTTTCATCGGTATTCACACTGGAGAGGGACAGTGTTGTCGAGGGGAGTACTGAGATGCAGGCTGTTGGACTGGATGGGATTGATGTTCATAAGGAGGAGGTGTTAGCAATTCTGGAAAGGGGAAAAATAGATAAGTCCCCTGGGCCGGATGGGATTTATCCTAGGATTCTCTGGGAGGCTAGAGAGGAGATTGCAGAGCCTTTGGCTTTGATCTTTGTGTCGTCATTGTCTACAGGAACAGTGCCAGAAGACTGGAGGATAGCAAATGTTGTCCCCTTGTTCAAGAAGGGGAGCAGGGACAACCCTGGTAATTATAGACCGGTGAGCCTTACTTCTGTTGTGGGCAAAGTATTGGAAAGGATTATAAGAGATAGGATTTATAATCACCTGGAAAGGAATAATTTGATTAGGGATAGTCAGCACGGTTTTGTGAAGGGTAGGTCGTGCCTCACAAACCTTATTGAGTTCTTTGAGAAGGTGACCAAAGAGGTGGATGAGGGTAAAGCGGTTGATGTGGTGTATATGGATTTCAGTAAAGCGTTTGATAAGGTTCCCCATGGTAAGCTTTTGCAGAAAATATGGACACATGGGATTGAGGGTGATTTAGTGGTTTGGATCAGGAATTGGCTAGCTGTAAGAAAACAGAGGGTGGTGGTTGATGGGAAATATTCATCCTGGAGTTCAGTTATTAGTGGTGTACCGCAAGGATCTGTTTTGGGGCCACTGCTGTTTGTCATTTTTATTAATGACCTGGATGAGGGCGTGGAAGGATGGATTAGTAAATTTGCGGATGACACTAAAGTCGGTGGAGTTGTAGACAGTGCGGAGGGAAGTGGCAGGTTACAGAGGGACATAGATAAGCTGTAGAGCTGGGCTGAGAGGTGGCAAATGGAGTTTAATGCGGAAAAGTGTGAGGTGATTCACTTTGGAAGGAGTAACAGGAATACAGAGTACTGGGCTAATGGAAAGATACTTGGTAGTGTGGATGAACAGAGGGATCTGGGTATCCATGTGCATAGATCCCTGAAAGTTGGCACCCAGGTTGATAGGGTTGTTAAGAAGGCGTACGGTGTGTTAGCTTTTATTGGTAGAGGGATTGAGTTTCGGAGCCAGGAGGTCATGCTGCAACTGTACAAAACTCTGGTGCGGCCGCATTTGGAGTATTGCGTACAGTTCTGGTCGCCGTATTATAGGAAAGATGTGGAAGTGTTGGAAAGGGTGCAGAGGAGATTTACCAGGATGTTGCCTGGTATGGTGGGAAAATTGTATGAGGAAAGGCTGAGGGGCTTGAGGTTGTTTTCGTTAGAGAGAAGAAGGTTAAGAGGTGACTTAATAGAGGCATACAAGATGATCAGAGGATTAGATAGGGTGGATAGTGAGAGCCTTTTTCCTTGGATGGTGATGGCTAGCATGAGGGGACATAGCTTTACATTGAGGGGTGAGAGATATAGGACAGATGTTAGAGGTAGGTTCTTTACTCAGAGAGTGGTAAGGGCGTGGAATGCCCTGCCTGCAGCAGTAGTGGATTCGTCAACATTAAGAGCATTCAAATGGTTATTGGATAAACATATGGATGATATTGGAATAGTGTAGATCAGAGGGGCTTTAGATTGGTACCACTGGTCGGCGCAACATCGAGGGCCGAAGGGCCTGTACTGCGCTGTTCTATGTTCTATGTTCTATGCTTTGATAGAAACGTGGGAATTTTTGGACGTTTAAGAAAGCAGCGTTCATCGAGCTCATCTTCTCCCATTGCGGCAGCCCACTGAGACATCAGTAATGGAGTTATTGACCAATCACCATCATCAATCTCTCGGAACAGACTCAAACTTGAGGAATTCACATTTGTTGAACTGTTGCTGTTTCTTATAACAATCTGACACCTTCATGGTTATTTTTACAATGAGCAGATTTTTATTTCTTGTTCTAAGATTGGTAATATAACCACTGCACTCTGTGAGATTTAGGTATATGAAGGTATATTTAAGTTTGCTAACATCCTATAATAAACAGCAGTGTTTACACTCTTTTCCATACCTTGTGATGTGCTTTATATCTCCTGAGATACTGAATGTTATTCCTCTAGGATTGACCTTTGGAACGCCAGTAATCTCAAGTTTGGTGATGAATTTCTCGGAGAATTACGCCTCCCTTTGAACGTTCTAAAGCAGTCTTCTTCTCATCAAGCATGGTAATCGAGTGCTCACTGAATTTAACCATTCCTTCTTTAATCACACCTGGTGCAGACCCAACAGCAGTTAACATGATGAACTTGCAGGTGCCTCGAGACCGGCAACTGCCCCTCACTTGCCTGCGTTAGACGGAGGAAAGCCAGACTGGACTTTCCCTCCAGAAATGCTTCTAGAAACCTCCTGGCAAAGTGCACAGGACAAGTGTGCTGTCGTGGAGGGCAGCATCATGGTTCCTCTCTTTGTGGTCATGTGGTTGAATTGAGCACCGCTGACCACCTTACTCGAGTTACAGTTGCAAAGGTTTAGAAAGAGGCAGAGACTCCAGACTCACAACAATGTGTTTGACTCTTAAATGCCCTCTGAAATGGCTGAGTGAGCCACCCAGTTTAAGGGGCAATTAGGAGTGGGTAATAAATGTTGGCCTTGCCCGCATCCCATTGTTGCGGCTTCGATGTCAGCCTTTTAATTGATCGCAGCTTCACCCTTCGAGTAACCAAACAAGTAACAGAGTTCTCTTAAACAGCTGTTTGAATACAAGCTACAGCAAGGACGCTGGGAAGCTACTGTTCACATCCCTGTAGCTAGCCAGTGTGTCTTTATCCCTGTAGCTAGCCAGTGTGTCTTTATCCCTGTAGCTAGCCAGAGTGGCATATTCCAAAATACAGAGGCAATTAAAGTTTTCAAAATCGATTACAAGTAATTAACATAAACCAATCACAATCACCTTACACTTGCTTCATTATAATATCCAATCAGTGTGAAAGGTTCAGAGTACTGCTTGTTTCTGAGTGATCCTGAGGATCACTCCCATCTCCCAGTTACAGATGTCTGATTTATGCGCTTTGCCAGACTAATGTCCGAGGTGTTTGTCTGTGAAGACTCTTATAAGAAGACCTTTGTTTTCCAGCCTGAATGATGTTTAAACTTGTGTGAGACTATTAACCCTTTCACCATGAATTAATGGGGGCGATTCTCCCAGCCCGCTGCGCTGTGGGGCCAGCGACCGCACCGGGGGGGGGTATCGGTGGGGCAACGATCCAGGGTTGGTGTGCTGGCCAGTGATCGGGCAGCCGGCAGCGCGGGGCCACTGCGCATGCGCTGATCTCAGTGATGACAGATGAGTGCGTGCGCAGTGGCACGCTCAGCGCTCTGCTGCCGGCCTCTCCAGCGGGAACACACCCCGTCCACTGGTTTTTATCCTGATTCACGCTCGCGCACTCTGCAGTGCACTGCGTGTGGGAGATTCAGTTTGAAAATCCTGCTGAAAAAAACCAGTGGGATTTACTCCAGTTTTTACACGAATTCGACACTTAGAATGTTTTTGGGAGAATCCCACCCAATAAATTTAAAAATGATCAGCTGACACCGCAGAATGATCTGTGCCATTCGCTCGTTTTTTATTCTCTCCCAGTCCATATTTATTTCCCGTTCATTATTACCCAGAGGGCTGTTCAGCAGAGTCAACCACATTGCTGTGGGTCTGGAGTCACATGTAGGCCAGGCCGGGTAAGGACAGCAGATTTCCTTCCCTAAAGGACATTAGTGAACAGATGGGTTTTTCCGACAATCATAGTCATGGACTCCTACAGTGCAGAAAATTCCCGTTGCCCAATCACATTTATTTACTTCCAGTTTTTTTTTTGGAAGCTAAATTGAAGCTGATTGGATAAGAAGTGGATCACGAATCATATCATGAAGTTTATTGGATGTGATTTTGCAACATTTCACACCAGGATTTTACTGACTATCTGTGTGTGACGTCCAAGGTGTGGAACATGGGACACGCTCAGTTTATTTTACAGAAAACCACGTTTATTTAATGCATTACACAAGCGTGCAGAGGGTTAGGAATATTTATTTGGTATTTCTGTTGCAATATCTGTGATTTGTAATTTCTTGTTGTTGTGTCCCAGGTATTTCCTGCAGCCCAGAGATAACGGCAAGCCCATTAAACCGGTAGACTTGGGTTCCTTGCGACTGAATGTCGTTTACACAGAAGACCATGTTTTCCCATCCCAGTATTACGACCCATTGAGAGACCTTTTACTAAAATCAGCAGATGTTGAGGTATGATTGTGTTTGCTAACCCTGATCTTACCCCAAAGTCTAACTTACTACCCTAACCCCCTCACCCTAACCCCTAACCCTAACCCGAACCCTAACCCGAACCCTAATCTGTAACCCCTATCCCGAACCCTAACCCCAATCTTACCCCAAAGTCTAATTTACTGCCGTAACTCTAACCCTAACCCTAACCCCAACCTCTAACCCCTAAACCTAACCCTAACCCTAATCTGTAACCCCTATCCCGAACCCTAACCCCAGTCTTACCCCAAAGTCTAATTTACTGCCGTAACTCTAACCCTAACCCTAACCCTAATCCCTAACCCTAACCCCAACCTCTAACCCCTAAACCTAACCCTAACCCTAATCCCTAACCCTAACCCCAACATCTAACCCGCAAACCTAACCCTAATCCTAATCCCTGACCCTAACCCTAACCTTAACCCTAATCCTAATCCTAATCCTAATCCTAATCCTAATCCCTAACCCTAACCCCTAATCCTAATCCTAATCCCAAATTAGGAGATAAAGGCACCGAAACAAGGAAGCATGAACCAAACCATTATTCTAATCTAGGAGATTAATTATTAAATCTGCAGATAATATTTTTAATTGTCCGAATGGAATGACAAAATAGATGAGAAAGGAACAGATAATATTATAAATGCTGGAAATACTCGGCAGGTCGGGCAGCGTCTGTGGAGAGAGAAACAGAGTTAATGGCAGGAATTCTCCGACCTCGCCCGTGGCTGGGATTCTCTGTCCGACCGGCAGTGCTGGTGAGGCAGGTGAAATCGGAGAATCCCGGTTAATGTTTCAGTCTGTGACTTTTCAACAAAACTGAAAGAAACGAGAGATTTGAAAGTTTTTGAACGAAGTACAGAGGCCGGAAAAGACGGGAAAAGGAGGTGAAAAAACAAGAGGGGATGTTATTTTATTAGTGTCACAAGTAGGCTTACATTAACACTGCAATGAAGTTACTGTGAAAATCCCCCAGTCGCCACACTCCAACGCCTGTTCGGGTACACTGAGGGAGAATTTAGCATGGCCAATGCACCTAACCAGCACATCTTTCAGACTGTGGGAGGAAACCGGAGCACCCGGAGGAAACCCACGCAGACACGGGGAGAACGTGCAGACTCCGCACAGACAGTGACCCAAGCCGGGAATGGAACCCGGGTCCCTGACGCTGTGAGGCAGCAGTGCTAACCACTGTCACCGTGCCGTGTCTGTGATAGGCTGGTAGGAAGGAGAGATTAAATGATGGAAGGCATGACAGTGCAAAGCAAAATGAGACTGAGAAAGAAAGATCAGGTATGTGTGGGGCAAGTGTCAATGATCAGTGCAGAATTACTGACAATGAGAGAAACATGGAGATTCCGGAAAGCAGGAAATCTCTCCCCCCCTCAAAATGTAGAGGATCCCACCACCCCTCCCCCACCGCACCACCCCCCCCCCTCCCTCCCCCCCACCCCGCCCCCGTTAAAGGTAAGACTCTCGAGTTGTTCGTATTGAATATTCCAGCAAAAAAAAAGACTGAAAAGCGAGGAAAGAATTGTTTCTTCTTCAAAGTCAGGGTAGATCCGTTCAAGTCCCTGGGTCTCGACGGGCTGAATGGCCTCTTTCTGCACAGCACGGACTCGATGGAGCATAAACACCAGCATGGAGCAGTTGGGCCAAATGGCCTGTTTCTGTGCTGTGTTGTGAATTTAGAATAGGATCAGTTCCATGATGAGAAATTCTCCTCCTGTTCCTGGCTGCACCTTCTGGGGCTGTTTCCTGACAGTGAAGTGACAGGTTCGGTGGATTGGCCAGGCTAAATTGCCCCTTAGTGTCCCAAGATGTGTAGGTTAGGGGAATTAGCAGGGTAAATATGTGGGGTTATGGGGTTAGGGCCTAGGTAAGATGTTCTGTTGGAGAGTCGGTGCAGATTCGATGGGCCAAATGGCCTTCTGCGCTCTGGGTATTTTATGGATTCTGCCTTGCCCCTGTTGTCTGATGTTACTGTGCAGCTGTGCAGCTCATCGCTGCCCTCTCCTGTTGGTCTCTTGTTAATACATCACCTGGAAACAGTAATTACAGTGAAAGCAAGATGTGTAGATGCCGGCGTTGGACTGGGGTAAACACAGTAAGAAGTCTCATAACACCAGGTTAAAGTCCAACAGGTTTATTTGGTAGCACAAGCTTTCAGTGCGCTGCTCCTTCATCAGGTGAGTGCAGGATTTGTTTCACAAACAAGACATATACAGACACAAACTCAGTTACAAGATAATGGTTGGAATGCGAGCCTTAACAGGTAATCAAGTCTTAAAGATACAGACAATGTGAGTGGAGAGAGGGTTAAGCACAGGTTAAAGAGATGTGTATTGTCTCCAGCCAGGACAGTTAGTGAGATTTTGCAAGCCCTCTGCAAGACACGGATGCCATCATCTCACGTGAGAACACCATCCACCAGGTACACGGTACATACACTTGCAACTCGGCCAACGTTGTCTACCTGATACGCTGCAGGAAAGGATGTCCCGAGGCATGGTACATTGGGGAAACCATGCAGACGCTGCGATAACAAATGAATGAACACCGCTCGACAATCACCAGGCAGGAGTGTTCTCTTCCTGTTGGGGAACGCTTCAGCGGTCATGGGCATTCAGCCTCTGATCTTCGGGTAAGCGTTCTCCAAGGCGGCCTTCACGACACACGACAATGCAGAAGCGCTGAGCAGAGACTGATAGCCAAGTTCCGCACACATGAGGACAGCCTCAACCGGGATCTTGGGTTCATGTCACACTATCTGTAACCCCCACGACTTGCCTGGGCTTGCAAAATCTCACTAACTGTCCTGTCTGGAGACAATACACATCTCTTTAACCTGTGCTTAACCCTCTCTCCACTCACATTGTCTGTACCTTTAAGACTTGATTACCTGTAAAGACTCACATTCCAAACATTATCTTGTAAATTGGGTCTGTGTCTATATATGCCCTGTTTGTGAACACAACTCCCACTCACCTGATGAAGGAGCGAGACTCCGAAAGCTGGTGCTGCCAAATAAACCTGTTGGACTTTAACCTGGTGTTGAGAGACTACTTACAGTGAAAGCAGCAAGGACAAGCATCACATTTCAACCTGGAAGGATTGGGATCGATAATTACAGTCAACAGCTCCTGCTGATGAGCTAGCACAGCTATGCTGGGCCGAATATCCTCCTTCACTCAGTAATTCCTTCCCGTGGTGCTTTCCCATTTCTCCAGTCTTGCTCCAGTGAGGATGTTAAGATTGAGTGGATTTTGATGCTGTTTTTCTCTGTAACCACCCCCTCCCTCTTTACTCTCCGCAGCCAGTCTCTGCTTCGGCCGCTCATGTGTTGGGTGAGGTGTGTCGAGAGAAGCAGGAAGCCTCCATCCCCCTGGTCAGACTCTTCCTACACTATGGGAAGATTGTTCCCTTCATCAGCGCGATTGCCAACGCTGAAATAAACAGGACCTTGTGAGTAAAACGATTAAAAACCTCGCTGAATCTGAGCGCTGTTTATACAAATACATAAACTGTGTTTCCTGTCTCCCTCTATCTTTGTTTCGCTGCCGCGTGCACTGCTTCCCATTCAGGCAGCAAGTCCCATTTTAAAATTCTCATCCCTGTTTTCAGGTCCCTCCGTGGCCTCACTCTTCCCCGTCTCTGTCACCTCCTCCAGCCCCGCCACCCCCAAGAGCCCTGCGCCCTCTAACTCCACCCTCTAACCCCGCCCTCTAACTCCAGCCTCTAACTCCGCCCTCTAACCCCGCCCTCTAACTCCACCCTCTAACTCCGCCCTCTAACTCCGCCCTCTAACTCCACCCTCTAACCCCGCCCCCTAATTCCGCCCTCTAACTCCACCCTCTAACTCCGCCCTCTAACTCCATCCTCTAACTCCACCCTCTAACCCCGCCCCCTAATTCCGCCCTCTAACTCCACCCTCTAACTCCGCCCTCTAACTCCATCCTCTAACTCCACCCTCTAACCCCGCACCCTAATTCCGCCCTCTAACCCCGCCCTCTAACCCCGCCCTCTAACTCCGCCCTCTAACCCCGCCCTCTAACCCCGCCCTCTAACTCCATCCTCTAACTCCACCCTCTAACCCCGCCCTCTAACTCCACCCTCTAACCCCGCCCTCTAACCCCGCCCTCTAACTCCACCCTCTAACCCCGCCCTCTAACCCCGCCCTCTAACTCCACCCTCTAACCCCGCCCTCTAACCCCACCCTCTAACCCCGCCCTCTAACTCCACCATCTAACCCCGCCCTCTAACTCCGCCCTCTAACTCCACCCTCTAACCCCGCCCTCTACCTCCACCCTCTAACTCCACCCTCTAACTCCATCCTCTAACTCCACCCTCTAACCCCGCCCTCTAACTCCATCCTCTAACTCCACCCTCTAACCCCGCCCTCTAACTCCACCCACTAACTCCAGCCTCTAACTCCACCCTCTAACCCCACCCTCTAACTCCGCCCTCTAACTCCATCCTCTAACTCCACCCTCTAACTCCACCCTCTAACCCCGCCCTCTAACTCCATCCTCTAACTCCACCCTCTAACCCCGCCCTCTAACTCCGCCCTCTAACTCCACCCTCTAACTCCGCCCTCTAACTCCGCCCTCTACCTCCATCCTCTAACTCCACCCTCTAACTCCGCCCTCTAACTCCGCCCTCTACCTCCATCCTCTAACTCCACCCTCTAACTCCATCCTCTAACTCCGCCCTCTAACTCCACCCTCTAACTCCATCCTCTAACTCCACCCTCTAACCCCGCCCTCTAACTCCATCCTCTAACTCCACCCTCTAACCCCGCCCTCTAACTCCACCCTCTAACTCCGCCCTCTACCTCCACCCTCTAACTCCGCCCTCTACCTCCACCCTCTAACTCCGCCCTCTAACTCCGCCCTCTACCTCCACCCTCTAAGTCCGCCCTCTAACTCCGCCCTCTACCTCCACCCTCTAATCCCGCCCTCTAACCCCGCCCTCTAACTCCGCCCTCTAACTCCACCCTCTAACTCCGCCCTCTAACTCCGCCCTCTAACTCCGCCCTCTAACTCCACCCTCTAACTCCGCCCTCTAACTCCGCCCTCTACCTCCATCCTCTAACTCCACCCTCTAACCCCGTCCTCTAACTCCACCCTCCAACCCCGCCCTCTAACCCCGCCCTCTAACTCCACCCTCTAACCCCGCCCTCTAACCCAGCCCTCTAACTCCACCCTCTAACCCCGCCCTCATCCTCTAACTCCACCCTCTAACTCCACCCTCTAACTCCATCCTCTAACTCCGCCCTCTAACTCCGCCCTCTAACTCCATCCTCTAACTCCACCCTCTAACTCCGCCCTCTAACTCCGCCCTCTAACTCCGCCCTCTAACTCCAGCCTCTAACTCCGGCCTCTAACCCCGCCCTCTAACTCCGCCCTCTAACCCCGCCCTCTGACTCCGGCCTCTAACTTCGCCCTCTAACTCCGCCCTCTAACCCCGCCCTTTAACTCCACCCTCTAACCCCGCCCTCTAACCCTGCCCCCTAACTCCGCCCTCTAACTCCACCCTCTAACCCCGTCCTCTAACCCCGCCCTCTAACTCCATCCTCTAACCCCGCCCTCTAACCCCGCCCCCTAATTCCACCCTCTAACTCCGCCCTCTAACTCCACCCTCTAACCCCGCCCTCTGACTCCGCCCTCTAACTCCGCCCTCTAACTCCGCCCTCTAACTCCGGCCTCTAACTCTGCCCTCTAACTCCGCCCTCTAACTCCGCCCTCTAACTCCGCCCTCTAACCCCGCCCTCTAACCCCGCCCTCTAATTCCACCCTCTGACTCCACCCTCTAACTCCGCCCTCTAACTCCGCCCTCTAACTCTGCCCTCTAACTCCGCCCTCTAACTCCGCCCTCTAACTCCGCCCTCTAACTCCGGCCTCTAACTCCGCCCTCTAACTCCGGCCTCTAACGCCGCCCTCTACCTCCGCCCTCTAACCCCGCCCCCTAATTCCGCCCTCTAATTCCACCCTCTGACTCCGGCCTCTAACCCCGCCCTCTACCTCCGCCCTCTAATCCCGCCCCCTAATTCCGCCCTCTAACTCCACCCTCTAACTTCGCCTTCTAACTCCGCCCTCTAACTCCGCCCTCTAACTCCACCCTCTAACCCCGCCCCCTAATTCCGCCCTCTAACTCCGCCCTCTAACTCCGGCCTCTAACTCCGCCCTCTAACTCCGACCTCTAACTCCGCCCTCTGACTCCATCCTCTAACTCCACCCTCTAACTCCACCCTCTAACTCCACCCTCTGACTCCGCCTTCTGACTCCATCCTCTGACTCCATCCTCTAACTCCACCCTCTAATTCCACCCTCTAACTCCACCCTCTAACCCCGCCCTCTAACTCTGCCCTCTAACTCCACCCCCTAACTCCACCCTCTAACTCCACACCCTAACTCCGCCCTCTAACCCCGCCCCCTAATTCCGCCCTCTAACTCCGCCCTCTAACTCCGGCCTCTAACTCCGCCCTCTAACGCCGACCTCTAACTCCGCCCTCTGACTCCATCCTCTAACTCCACCCTCTAACTCCACCCTCTGACTCCGCCCTCTGACTCCAGCCTCTAACTCCACCCTCTAATTCCACCCTCTAACTCCACCCTCTAACCCCGCCCTCTAACTCCGCCCTCTAACTCCACCCCCTAACTCCACCCTCTAACTCCACACCCTAACTCCGCCCTCTAACTCCGCCCTCTAACTCCGCCCTCTAACTCCGCCCTCTAATTCCACCCTCTAACTCCGCCCTCTAACTCCGCCCTCTAACTCTGCCCTCTAACTCCGCCCTCTAACTCCACACCCTAACTCCGCCCTCTAACTCCGTCCTCTAACTCCGCCCTCTAACTCCGCCCTCTAATTCCACCCTCTAACTCCGCCCTCTAACTCCGCCCTCTAACTCTGCCCTCTAACTCCGCCCTCTAACTCTGCCCTCTAACTCTGCCCTCTAACTCCACCCTCTAACTCTGCCCCCTAACCCCACCCCCTAACCCCACCCTCTAACTCCGCCCTCTAACTCTGCCCTCTAACTCCACCCTCTAACTCTGCCCCCTAACCCCACCCCCTAACCCCACCCTCTAACTCCGCCCTCTAACTCCGCCCTCTAACTCTGCCCCCTAACCCCACCCTCTAACTCCGCCCTCTAACTCCGCCCTCTAACTCTGCCCTCTAACTCCGCCCTCTAACTCCACACCCTAACTCCGCCCTCTGACTCCGCCCTCTGACTCCGCCCTCTAACTCCGCCCTCTAACTCCACCCTCTGACTCCGCCCTCTAACTCCACCCTCTAACTCCGCCCTCTAATTCCGCCCTCTAACTCCGCCCTCTAACCCCGCCCTCTAACCCCGCCCTCTAACCCCACCCTCTTGCGCTACTCCCGAATTGTCCCTGTAAGTTCAGCTGCCTGAGCCTCAAGCTCTCGAATTCCCTCCCCAGATCTCTCGCAACTCTTTTCACGGCACAGGAACACAGTGGTTAGCACTGCTGCCTCACAGCACCAGGGACCCGGGTTCGATTCCAGCCTTGGGTCACTGTCTGTGTGGAGTCTGCATGTTCTCCCCGTGTCTGCATGGGTTTCCTCCCGCTGTCCGAAAGGCTTGCTGGTTGGGTGCATTGACCGTGCTAAATTGCCCCTTAGTGTCAGGGGGACTTGCTAGGGTAGATTCATGGGTTAATGGGTGGGATTTGGTTGGTGCAGACTCGATGGGCTGAATGGCCTCCTTCTGCACTGTAGGATTCTATGATTCTAGTTTAAAGCACTTCATATCAACTACCTCTTCGACCAAGCTTTTTAGTCACTTTTTGTACATTTTATTAGTGTCACAAGTCGGCTTACATTAACACTGCGATGAAGTTACTGTGAAAATCCCCTAGTCGTCACACTCCAGCGCCTGTTCGGGTACTCTGAGG
>NW_027593637.1:17500-29033 GCF_964213995.1 Mustelus asterias
GTCAGGAGGCATTCTGGAAAACCCCGTGAAGTGGAGTACAGAAGGGCAAACAAACACAGAGATGGAAATGTTAGCATCGCAATGAGAAACCTGTCCAAGCACACTGGTCTGTGTGGCCTCTCCGTCCCGTTCCCCACAGTCACACTGACTCCTGAAGCTAATCCGAGTGTTTGTGTCCTTTACGTTTACTCAGTATCTATCCGGCATCTTTCCTTTTTGGAATGTTTTGGTTTTAATTGTGACAAAGCATTTCGTGTTCCGTTAACTCCCGTTATCTGCGATGCAATGGAAGCGCCTTGACCTCTGTGTCAGAAGGTCGCGGGGCTCGAGTTCCACTGCACAGATTTGATCACATGATCCAGCCTGACCGAGGGGGCGCTGCACTGTCAGAGGTGCAGTTTTTCAGATGTGATGTTGGACAGAGGCCCCATCTGCCCCCTTGGGTAGATGCAGCCACAGCTTTGAAGATGAGCCGGGGAGGGGGGAGGGGGGTTGCAGGGGGAGGGGGAGAGATGGGGGGGGCGATGGGCTTGGGGTCGGCGGGGGAGGTTCTCTCTGATACCCTGACCAATACTTATCCATGATGTGGAGATGCCGGCATTGGAC
Organism: Mustelus asterias; assembly: GCF_964213995.1. Taxonomy (NCBI): domain Eukaryota; kingdom Metazoa; phylum Chordata; class Chondrichthyes; order Carcharhiniformes; family Triakidae; genus Mustelus; species Mustelus asterias. The sequence goes on from NW_027593637.1 coordinate 18,107, forward strand.
TGGGGTAAACACAGTAAGAAGTCTCACAACCCCTGGTTAAAGTCCAACAGGTTTATTTGGTAGCAAAAGCCACGAGCTTTCGGAGCGCTGCCCCTTCGTCAGGTGAGGTCACCTGATGAAGGGGCAGCACTCCGAAAGCGAGTGGCTTTTGCTACAAATAAATCTGTTGGACTTTAATCAGGGGTTGTGAGACTTCTTACAATATTTATCACTCAGACAAGGTCACTCAAACAGATTGGTCAATTATCTCAGCGACTTTCTTTCTAAAAATTGGCAACCACCTTTCACACATCAGCCACATTCAACCCATCTCCAAATACACTGACCATACCTTCTGGAGAGTGAGTGAGTGAGTGAAGGAGGGAGCGAGGGAGCGAGCGACACGCAGTCAGGAGGAACAGGGGACTCTGGTTCCCAAAGTTCTCCACCACTGGGGGGCTTCCTCACCTCATGCTGAGGTCATTGATAGAGATCGATTGCTGTAATCTATCAGTAATTAGAACAAAGCTGATGACACTAACAAAATGGACACAAAGATCTTTGCCCCTTTCCCTTAGAAGACTGGTATTTATAGTGTTATTGGCAGAAAATTATAGCTGAAAAAAAAGACAAACTGTTGAAGCTTTTTGTCTTGCACTCATCAGAGTCAAAGTGAGTAACAATTTATACTGCATGAGAAAAGGGTGCTGATTGGATGGCAAGTCGACTCTGATTGGTCGAAGCGTTACCATGGAGAATGAACCAGGGGCCAATTGTGCCCTGGGGTTTTGTTCAATTTAAACAATGTGCAATGTGGGGACATGTTCCTTTTGCCTGTACAGAAAAGGTCCCAACGTATGAATGTATGTAGCTGCCAGCAAGTGGCGACTGGGTCACATGGCAAACCTGAACAATAATCTTAAACTGGAGATGAGCCTAATTCTTGCAAACTTGGGATTGTCCAGTAAGTGCGGCCCAATCACAAAATCACATCAACCGTTAGGCATGTAGTGAGTTTAGGTTGGGTAAGATCAATACTCTGCCGATTGTGAGAAGCCAGAGGGATGTGCTTTGATAGAGTCCACCAGTTGTTGGGACGTACGGCCCATATACCCGGCATTGAAACTCAGAGACCACAATATTCATTTGTGTGGTTGGCAGAATGTCATTTTGGTTTGACGGCAGCATCCTATTGGTGGAGAATACCACACGGTATTGCTGCGGTATAGTAGGAGTGTAAACAGCTGGCTTCACCTGGTGCCCAGTGTTTTGAGATACCTTACCCTTCCTGGGTAAACTGAGAAGACCAGGCATCTTCAGGACTGAAAGTGATGGCCTTAAGCCCATTCATGAGTTTGCGCGATATGGAGCCATACAGATCAAGAGAACAGAAAACACCCTTCGGCCCATTATGTCTGTGCTGGTCAAGGACAAACCACCCAACTATTCTAGTCCCATTTTCCAGCACTTGGCCCAAAGCCGTATGTGCCTTGGCATCGCAAGTGCACATCTCAATACTTCTTAAATGTTATGAGGGTCTCTGCCTCCACCACCCTTTCAGGCAGTGAGTTCCAGACTCCCACCACCCTCTGAAATCATAGAATTATAGAATCCTACAGTGCAGAAGGAGGCCATTTGGCCCATCGAATCTGCACCGACTCTCTGACAAAGCATCTTACCAAGGTCCACTCCCCCCCTCCCCCCCTTCATCCCCATAACCCCACAGATTTGCCCTGCTAATCTACACATCTTGGGACACAAGGGGGTAATTTAGCATGGCCAATCCATCTAACCCGCATGGTTTAGCAAGGTAAAGCAACCTAACCTGCACATCTTTGGAGTGTGGGAGGAAACCGGAGCACCCGGAGGAAACCACACGCAGGCACGGGGAGAACGTGCGAACTCCACACAGACAGTGACCCGAGGAATTGAACCCGGGTCCCTGGTGTTGTGAGGCAGCAGTGCTAACCACTGTGCCACCATGCCGCTCTGGGTGAAAAAGATTTTCCTCACATCCCCTCTAAACCTCCTGCCGTTTCCCTACATATATAGCGAGCAATGATATAATCAGGGGAGCCATTATCCCACAGAATAGCTTTGATGTCTCTCTATTCCAGCATCAAGCTTGCATGGTGAATAAATGGCTCAGGTCCTATTTAGGAGATTATGTAATTACTGCTGTGGCTTTACTGATTCTTGGAAATGTTGATCACGAGTTCTTAATGATTTCATCTTTTCCTGTAGGACCCATTAACAGCGCGAACTCTGACCCTGGTATCTAAGACCATCCAGACTTTGGGAAGCTTATCCAAATCCAAGTCTGTAAGTTTTCTGCTGTGCTTACTCTGTGTTCTAATGAGACTGTATTTAACTGTACCGACTGTCTCCACGGCAATAAGCTAAACCCATGCTCCCGGTAAGGTCAGTGTTTGGTGGGTGTGTATCAGTCGAAGGGATATGATGGTGTACTGCTGATACGACTACAAACTGAAAATACACTGGTCTCAGTAAAAGTGACCACACAACTGTCGGTGTGGAGTTTGCATGTTCTCCCCGTGCCTGCGTGTGGTTTCCTCCGGGTGCTCCGGTTTCCTCCCACACTCCAAAGATGTGCAGGTTAGGTGGATTGGCCATGCTAAAATTGGTTATGTTGGGGAACTAACTAGGGTAAGTGCATGGGGTTATGGGAATCGGGTTTGGGTGAGATTGTGGTCAGTGCAGAGTCGATGGGCCGAATGGCCTCCTTCTGCACTGTAGGATTCTATGATCTACGATCTATAACTGGTCGTAAAATGGTTCTAGTTGTGTTGGACCTCCTCAAACTAATTCCAGGAGGACTCAGGTGCAGTCACACAGAGAGAGCATTGTCTCAGAGATCACTAGAGTTTCCTCCGGGTACTCCGATTTCCTCCCACTCTGCAAAGATGTGCAGGATAGGTGGATTGGCAATGATCAATGCACGGGGTTACGGGGATAGACAGGGGGAGTGGGCCTAGGTAGAATGCTCTTTTAGTGTGGACTTGAAGGGCCAAATGGCCTCATTCTGCACTATAGGATTCTATGGAACACAGCCCTCTGCCAAATCACAAAAGTTTCACCATCGTTATACATTGTTGGTTAAATACACAGAACATTGATTAGATTCCAATCTCGTCCACATGTAGGGTTCGATTAAACATTTCACCCCAACAAGGCTCTTTAGCTTCTCCTTATCCTATCCAGAACCTACACTTTAATCTGCACTTACCTCCTGCCCCTCTAACGGTAAACAGAGTTAGTTCCCAAGGCCTTACTGGAGAGTTCCACTGTTATAGGCCCTTAGGGTGTGTGGGCTGCGGCGATTGGGGCTCAATGCTGCCTTTGAGCAAGAACTCCCAGTCTTCCTCAGTGATCTCAAGAGCAGACTAAAGCTACAGAGCTGTCTGTCTGATTTACCCCGTGAGTGCCGCTCCCTCTGGGTGAAGAAACCTTGTTGAGTTTACGTGAATAGACTTCATGGTTTACCTCGATTCTGTTAAACAAACTAAACCTTCCCCAAGCATTTGTAGATCATCAGATTTAACTGGTTTATGTTGTTGATGTTCATGTTAACTTAAGTTTAATTATTAGTGTCACAAGTAAGGCTTGCATTACACTGCAATGAAGTTACTGTGAAATTCCCGAGTCCCCACATTCCTGCGCTGTTGGGGTCAATGCACCGAACCAGCATGCCTTTAAGACTGTGGAAGAAAACCAGAGTCCCTGGAAGAAACCCACACAGACATGGGGAGAACGTGCAAACTCCACACAGACAGTGACCCGAGATGGGAATTGAACCCGGGTCCCTGGTGCTGTGAGGCAGCAGTGCTAACCATTGTGCCACCGTGCCGTGGGTAATCAGTGCTCTCTGTGGGATACTCCATCTCAATCAATCCACAATCAATTCTCAATTGACGGAGGATGAGGGGTGACCTAATAGAGGTGTATAAAATTATGAAAGGCATAGATAGGGTGAACGGTGGGAAGCTTTTTCCCAGGTCGGTGGTGACGTTCACGAGGGGTCATAGGTTTAAGGTGAGGGGGGGGAGGTTTAACACGGATATCAGAAGGACGTATTTTACACAGAGGGTGGTGGGGGCCTGGAATGCGCTGCTGGGCAAGGTGGTGGAGGCGGACACACTGGGAACGTTTAAGACTTATCTAGATAGCCACATGAACGGAGTGGGAATGGAGGGATACAAAAGAATGGTCTAGTTTGGACCAGGGAGCGGCACGGGCTTGGAGGGCCGAAGGGCCTGTTCCTGTGCTGTATTGTTCTATGTTTTTTGTTCAAAATGGATAAAGCTCTGTGCTCACATTCACATCCACAAAACCCAGCTGAAGATATCTGCTGCTGTCTCTGTGTGAAATATATCGCGTGTGATGAAAAGACATATAAAATCTGTTTCATGGTTTCTTAACAGTGCATAAAGCTGATGAGTTAATTAATTGTCTGAAATGTAAAGTCCAGGTTTCTGAGCCGGCTTTTTATGAGTGCCCCTGTTCATTACTGGAAAAAGAATACATGGAATACTGTGCACAGTTCTGGTCACCCTATTATAGAAAGGATATTATTAAACTAGAAAGAGTGCAGAAAAGATTTACTAGGATGCTACCGGGACTTGATGGATTGAGTTATAAGGCGAGGCTGGATAGACTGGGACTTTTTTCTCTGGAGCGTAGGAGGCTGAGGGGTTATCTTATAAAGGTCTATAAAATAATGAGGGGCACAGATCAGCGAGATAATCAATCTTTTCCTAAAGGTAGGGGAGTCTAAAACTAGAGGGCATAGGTTTAAGGTGAGAGGGGAGAGATACAAAAGGTCCAGAGGGGCAATTTTTTCACACAGAGGGTGGTGAGTGTCTGGAACAAGCTGCCAGAGGTAGTAGTAGAGGCGGGTGCAATTTTGTCTTTTAAAAAGCATTTAAATAGTTACATGGATAAGATGGGTATAGAGGGATATAGGCCAAATGCGGGCAATTGGGATTAGCTTAGTGGTTAAAAACTGGGCGGTATGGACAAGTTGGGCCGAAGGGCCTGTTTCCATGCTGTAAACCTTGATGACTCGAAGACAAAGGATTATGTAAGTCTATTTGAGAAAGAGTTCTGTTTCTGTACAGTGGCCATTAGCAGGACCCCCTGATAGCAATTCTCCTGGGCAATTAGCAGGAATATGTTAATAAATATTTTGTTTCTATTTTTTAAATAATTTACTTTTTAAAATTATATCTGCAGGCAAGTTTCAAAGAATCCTACATGGCCATCTTCCATGAGCACTTTAATGAACAGAAATACACAGAGGCTGTGAGAAATGTAGGTATCTGTTGTCGGTGAGCATTCTCTCATTTTCCCCATTGAGTGAGAAAAGCAAGTGTCCGCAGGGGCATGGTAAAGGTTTCTAGGTGAGAGGTTAAACTGAGGTCCCAATCTGCCCCCCTCAGAGGAACATGGAGGGTCCCATTCTGCTCTTTCAGAGAGTTCAGGGAAGTTCACATCTGGACCCCGGGCAATATTTATCTTCAACCAAGAGATTCTCTGGTCATGTCTCTCACTGCTGCCTATGGGGTCTTGCTGTGTGCAAATTGGCTACGGCATTTCCTACGTTATAACAGTGACTGGGACAGCACGGTGGCACAGTGGTTAGCTCTGCTGACTCACAGCGCCAGGGACCCAGGTTCAATTCCAGCCTTGGGGGACTGTGTGGAGTTTGTACGTTTTCCCCGTGTCTGCGTGGGTTTCCTCCGGGTGCTCCAGTTTCCCCCCATGCTCCAAAGATGTGCGGGTTAGGTTGATTGACCATGCTAAATTGCCCTTTAGTGTCAAGAGGACTAGCTAGGGTAAATTCATGAGGTTATGGAGATAGGGCCTGGGTGGGATTGTGGTCGGTGCATGCATGATGGGCCAAATGGCCTCCTTCTGCACTGTAGGGACTCTATGATTCTATGACTGCACTTCAAAAACACTTTGTGGTATTGAGATTGTAATAAATTTAAATCTTCCTTTATCAACAAATTCACACATTTATTCCGATGGTGAAAGGAGGATAGTCTTTTCCAGCAGTGAGCAGCTGTTGTTGGATGTGGACGGTTTGTGTCCATGTGTTGGGTTTGTGATTAATGTGCAGATTTGTCTTTGTCTTCAGGTTTCGGGAGTTTGGATTTAGCATTTGGGTTTATGATTGGGATTTGGATTTGAGTTCCTTTGGAATTCCTATTTATCCAGGTCTAATCCGGATCTTCCCACTCTGCCTTTGGTGTGAGGACCAAACCTTCTGTCCGAGATTATAAACGGGAATCCTTACCGGTGAAAGGCTGGCCTCTAATTGCCGACATCGGTAACTTTATCCCGAGCGTCCCCGGGAAGAGAACAGAACAAAGCAACATGACCCCGATGCTATGGATTAATTTAACACAGTTTTTAATGGTGAACCTTTCTTCTTAAATCAAAGGAAAGTCAGAATTTAGTTGTAATTAGAGTCCGAGGGGCAGAGGGACCAGTGGGTTTCGCCAAGGCTGGTTTTGTGACACAAAAGGTTAAATAATGGCAGAGGAAGAGGGTTGTGGGGACTTTACATAAAGAGCCGCAAGTCATTTAATACTGCACCTCTGTTTTGGATGAAGTTCCTAGATTTAATCTCCTCATCTGGAAGGAAGGATCACAAGAGCATTGAACAGCCCATTGTCCTGAAGGAAGGGTGAGTTCTTGCATTGTCGCAGATTCACATTCAACACCTTCACTGCTCTTCATGTTGTCCACTCCATTTGTATTTCTTGTGCTGCCATTGTCATGATTCTGGGTAATTCAGCGTTTGTTGGACCTGTCCATTTCAGTATCAAAGGAAGACATTTATATCTAATGTTTACATGTAAAAGAAAACCAGAATAACCATTGTGTCATGTTTAATTTTTTTAAATTTTGGGTGGCACAGTGGTTAGCACTGCTGCCTCACAGCGCCAGGGGCCCGGGTTCGATTCCTGGCTTGGGTCACTGTCTGTGCGGAGTTTGCACATTCTCCCAGTGTGTGTCTGTATGTGTGTGACTGTTTGATTTATTATTGTCACATGTATTAGTATATAGTGAAAAGTATTGTTTCTTGCGCTATACAGACAAAGCATACTGTTCATAGAGAAGGAAAGGAGTGCAGACTATAGTGTTACAGTCATAGCTAGGGTATAGAGAGAAAGATCAACTTAATGTGAGGTAGGTCCATTCAAAAATCTGATGGCAGCAGGGAAGAAGCTGGTTGGTACATGACCTCAGACTTTTGTATCTTTTTCCCAATGGAGTTAAAAATAAAGTAAGGTTTATTTATTAGTCACAAGAAAGGCTTACATTAACACTGCAATGAAGTTACTGTGAAATTCCCCAAGTCGCCGCAGTCCGGCGCCTGTTCAGGTCAATGCACCTAACCAGCACGTCTTTCAGAATGTGGGAGGAAACCAGAGCAAACACGCAGACACGGGGAGGACGTGCAAACTCCACACAGACAGTGACTCAAGCCGGGAATCGAACTTGGGTCCCTGGCACTGTGAGGCAGCCGTGCTAACCATCATACTACCGTGCCGCCCAAGAAGGTGGAAGAGAGGATGTCCGGGGTGCGTGGGATCCTTAATTATGCTGGCTGCTTTTCTGAGGCATCGGGAAGTGTAGACAGAGTCAATGGATGGGAGACTGGTTTGTGTGATGGATTGGGCTACATTCACAACTTTTTGTAGTTTCTTGCGGTCTTGGGCAGAGCAGGAGCCCATACCAAGCTGTGATACAACCAGAAAGAATGCTTTCTATGGTGCATCTGTAAATGTTGGTGAGAGTCGTAGCTGACATGCCAAGTTTCCTTCGTCTTCTGAGAAAGTAGAGGCATTGGTGGGCCTTCTTAACTATAGTGTTGGCATGAGGGGACTAGGACAGGTTGTTGGTGATCTGAGTATCTGGGAGCGTGTGTGTGTGTATGAGTGTGTGTGTCAGTGTGTGCCCTGCGATGGCCTGGTGTTCCGTCCTGGCTGTACCCCACTCAATGCCCAGTGGCTGCTGTGAGAGGTTCCCACTCCCCGTGACCCTGAATTAGGGTAAGCGGTGAAGCGAAAGTGAAGAAGTTGAATTTTTATAATTCGTTGCCAGGATGTGGGCAAGGCCACGTTTATTGTCCATCCCCTTGTCCCCGAGGGACAAGGACAGGTTGTTGTGTCAAGAAAGCGGTTAGCCACCTTCTTGACACAACTGAGTCTCTCGCATGGCCAGGTAACAGTCTGCCATATTGCTGTGGGACTGGAGTCACATACAGGCACAAAATGAGAAAGGATGGAAGGTTTCCTTCCCTGAGGGACATTCATGAACCAGATGGGTTATTACCAAAATCCCGCAGCTTTGTAGTCACTTTAACTGAGAGCAGTTTTCTATTTTAACTCGGGCTGCCCTGGGTGGGATTTGAACACACACTCCCTGGAGTATTTGTCCAGCAACAGAACCATTGTACTCTCGGGCTCTGGTTTAGAAGAGCGGAGATGTAGAGTCATTGTTTTTGTTGCTAATATATGTGTAGAAAAGACTGACAAGATTTTTAAAAGTTGAGGTTAGAAAGCCCTCCTCTGATTTATCATCCATTAAAATTAATTATTCTGAACTTTGCTGAAAAGAGGGACAAGCTGAAGTTTCTCGTCTCGCACTCATCAGGACAAATGCAAGAATACCAAATTTCAAATGACACAACAATTTATACTGCAGGAGAAAGGGAGTGCTGATTGGTGAGGAAGTCCATTCTAATTGGCTGAGGCATTGCCATGGAGAATGCAAAGGGGAAAAATAGGCTCCCCAATTAATCAAAAAAGACGCAAAGCTTGAAATTATTCCTCTTGTCCTCCAGTGGCAACCCTCGACCTGCAAACAATCAGCACCATTTCCTGCTGTAGTAAGAATTGCTGTGTATTGCCAATTGATGAATTGCTATTTGGACCTGACAGCATAGTGGCCCAGTATTCATGTGCGGCACCGTGGCACAGTGGTTAGCACTGCTGCCTCAAAGCGCCAGGGACCCGGGTTCAACTCCCAGCTTGAGTCACTGTCTGTGCAGAGTTTGCACGTTCTCCCCGTGTCTGCGTGGGTTTCTCCGGGTGCTCCGGTTTCCTCCCACAGTCCGAAAGACGTGCTGGTTAGGTGTATTGGCCGTGCTAAATTCTCCCTCAGTGAACCCGAACAGACGCCGGAGTGTGGCGACTAGGGGATTTTCACAGTAACTTCATGGCAGTGTTAATGTAAATCTATTTGTGACACTAATAAATAAACTTTAAACTTTTAAATATTCTGATTAACACTTCCAGAACTAAGGCAGCAGTGATGATCTGTAAATTCCCATATCAATATGGGCTCAAAAGAATAATCTAAATTTACAGTAAAACATTAATGAGAGAATTCACAGAATTGTCTCGCTGCAGAGATCAACAGTAACAGCTCACGAAATGGAGCAAATCTAACCAGAGTGAAATGTGCTTCCTTGGGAGATAACTTATCAGAATCTAAACAACAAACAATAAGGAAACAATTTGACTCTCACTGCGACCATCGCAAGAAGAAGAATGTGGAAAAACTGGAAGGTGAAATAGTTTTACAGCTAAAAGTAACAGAGGAACTTCTCCAGCAGGCAGCTGGTGAGTAACATCTTCAGAGCAATGACACCGAGGACAGCTGGTCAGCCAGGAGTGCGGCACACTTTCTGAATTAAGCCATGGCTAAATGGTCTGAAGCTGACAAAGAACTTAAAGATTTAAAGGTGATGGCGGAGCAGGATCGAGAGGCTGAATGGCCTACTGCTGCTCCCGGTTCTTATGCTTATTTGGCCCATTGTATCTGCACCAGCTCTCTCTGTGCTTCTTCCCTGATACAGAATCCCTACAGTACAGAAGGAAGCCATTCGGCCTACCAAGTCTGCACCGACTCTCTGACAGCACCTTACCCGGGCCGTATCCCCATAACCCCAACTGCCCACCCACCAATCCTCCAAGCCTACACATGCTGGAACACTAAGGGGCAATTTAGCATGGCCAATCCACCTAATCCGCACATCTTTTGGACTGTGGGAGGAAACCGGAGCACCTGGAGGAAACCCACGCAGACACGGGGAGAATGTGCAGACTTCACACAGACAGTGACCCAAGGCCGGAATCGAACCTGGGTCCTGGCGCTGTGAGGCAGCAGTGCTAACCACTGTGCCACCGTGCTGCCCATCACTGAAATTGGTGAAAATATAACCTTTGAATTCAAGTTTAAACATCACTATCTGTGGGGAGTGGGGGGGGTGGAAGATTGCAGAGTCTGATGGACCCTCATGCCTCTGCTAGTTCTTTGAAAAGATCCAATTAGTCTCACTCTCTCTGCGCTTTCCTCTATCATTCTGTAGTTTTCCATGTCTTTACAAATTGCATTTACCTGATTCCCTTCTGAAGGTTATTAGTGAATCTGCTTCCACCTCCTTTTCAAGCAGCGCCTTCCAGATCACAACTCGCTGTGTAGAAAAAAAAACACTCAAACCCCTCCTAATTCTGTTACCAATTATCTGAAATCTGTGTTCTGTGGTTACTGACCCTTCTGCCATTAGAAACAGTTTCTCCTTCGTTACCCGATCAAAACACCTCATTATTTGGAACACCTCTGTTAACTCTTCCGATATTTTTACATTATTATTGCTGTCCTGCTGTTGTTCAGTTATCTGAAAATTAATTTATTTCCATTCTTTAGCCTTGCTCCTGTGTCCTATTGATTCCTGCTCATGTCTGCTTCTACCCAAACTGAGTTGGCGTTAACTCTGTTTCTCTCCTAATTGATGCTGAGCTTTTCCGTCCTCCTCTGTTCTTGGTACATTCTGAGTTTTGAATGTTCCACGTTCTTCGCAGCTGATAAAGCATTTCAGGAAAAGGTTAATATTTAACCTGGGTCAGCT
>NW_027593638.1:0-29030 GCF_964213995.1 Mustelus asterias
ACGCGTCAAATTCACAACATTCACTCCCTCCACCCCCGACGCACAGTGACAGCCGTGTGGACCATCTACAAGATGCACTGCAGCGACTCACCAAGGCTCAGTAGGCAGCACCTCCCAAACCCGCCACCTCCACCATCTAGAAGGACAAGGGCAGCATTATCATGAAAGAGGGAGTGTTGGGCAAGTTAATGGGGCTAAAGGTAGACAAGTCTCCAGGTCCTGATGGAATGCATCCCAGGGAACTAAAAGAGATGGTGGGAGAAATAGCAAATGCACTGGTGGTAATTTACCAAAATTCGCTGGACTCTGGGGTGGTTCCCGCAGATTGGAAAACAGCAAATGTGACGTCACTGTTTAAAAAAGGAAATAGACAAAAGGCGGGTAACTATAGGCCGGTTAGCTTAACTTCTGTACTGGGGAAAATGCTTGAATCTATCATCAAGGAAGAAACAGCGAAACATCTGGATATAAATTGTCCCATTGGGAAGATGCAGCATGGATTCATGAAGGGTAGGTCATGTTTGACTAATTTGGTGGAATTCTTTGAGAACATTACATGTGCAGTGGACAATGGGGAACCTGTGGATGTGGTGTATCTGGATTTCCAGAAGGCAATTGACAAGGTGCCGCACCAAAGACTGCTGCATAAGATAAAGGTGCACGGTGTTACAGGTAATGTATTAGCATGGATAGAGGATTGGTTATCTAACAGAAAGCAAAGAGTGGGGGTAAATGGGTGTTTTTCTGGTTGGCGATCAGTGACTAGTGGTGTGCCTCAGGGACCAGTGTTGGGACCGCAATTGTTTACGATTTACATAGATGATTTGGAGTTGGGGACCAAGTGCAGTGTGTCAAAATTCGCAGATGATACTAAGATGGGTGAAAGAGCAAAGTGTGCAGAGGATGCTGAAAGTCTGCAAAGGGATATAGATAGTCTAAGTGAGTGGGCGAGGGTCTGGCAGATGGAGTACAATGTTGGTAAATGTGAGGTCATCCATTTTGGTAGGAATAACAGCAAAATGGACTATTATTTAAATGGTAAAAAATTGCAGCATGCTGCTGTGCAGAGGAACTTGGGTGGCCTTGTGCAGGAATCTCAAGGAGTTGGTTTGCAGGTGCAGCAGGTAATTAAGAAGGCAAATGGAACTTTGTCCTTCATTGCGAGAGGGATGGAGTTTAAAAACAGCGAGGTTATGTTGCAGCTGTATAAGGTGCTAGTGAGGCCACACCTGGAGTACTGTGTACAGTTTTGGTCTACTTACTTGAGAAAGGATATACTGGCACTGGAGGGGGTGCAGAGGAGATTCACTGGGTTGATTCTGGAGTTGAGAGGGTTGACTTATGAGGAGAGACTGAGTAGACTGGGACTATACTCATTGCAATTCAGAAGAATGAGGGGAGATCTTATAGAAACATATAAGATTATGAAGGGAATAGATAAGACAGAAGCAGGGAAGTTGTTTCCACTGGCGGGAGAAACTAGAACTAGGGGGCATAGCCTCAAAATAAGGGGAAGCAGATTTAGGACTGAGTTGAGGAACTTCTTCACACAAAGGATTGTGAATCTGTGGAATTCCCTGCCCAGTGAAGCAGTTGAGGCTACCTCATTGAATGTTTTTAAGGCAAGGGAAGATAAATTTTTGAACAGTAAAGGAATTAAGGGTTGTGGTGAGCGGGCGGGTAAGTGGAGCTGAGTCCACAAAAAGATCAGCCACGATCTTATTGAATGGCGGAGCAGGCTCGAGGGGCCAGATGGCCTACTCCTGCTCCTATTTCTTATGTTCTTATGTAGATACCTGGGAACGCCCCCACCTGGAGGCTCCCCTCCGAGTCACTCACTATCCCGACTTGGAAATATATCGGCCGTTCCTTCACTGCGGCTGGGTCAAAATCCTGGGACTCCCTCCCTAACAGCACTGTGGGTGTACCTACACCTCAGGGACTGCAGCGGATTTAAGATGGCGGCTCACCCACCCCCTTCCCAAGGGGCAGTTAGGGATGGGGAGTAAATATTGGACCCGGGCAGTGACATATGAATGAATTGAAGAGACGCTATTGTGAAGACTCTCCACCCCTCCCCCCTGGCAGATATTACCGGGTGGCACAGTGGGTTAGCACTGCTGCCTCACAGCGGGTTCGATTCCCGGCTTGGGTCACTGTCTGTGCGGATTCTGCACGTTCTCCCCGTGTCTGCGTGGGTTTCCTCCGGGTGCTCCGGTTTCCTCCCACAGTCCGAAAGACCTGTTAGGGTGCATTGGCCGGGCTAAATTCTCCCTCAGTGTACCCGAACAGGCGCCGGAGTGTGGCGACTAGAGGAGTTTCACAGTAACTTCATTACAGTGTTAATGTAAGCCTTACTTGTGGCACTAATAAATAAACTTTAAACTTCCCTAGATCCTGTGATGAATCGCCCTGCTATCTCCAAACACACTGTTGATGGGGTGAATGGACTCCCACTGGGCAATGACGCTATGTGGAAGCTTGGGCAATCTATTTGATCCGATTAGCTAGGATCTGATTCCCCAGCCAGGGATTTGGGTCTGGGTTTGCTGAAATGGTGGGTTCAGGATGGAATAGCAGCGAATGGGTTTGATGGGCCAAAAGGCCTGTATTTTCTCCAAACGCCCCATCACCCTCGTGGTTGAACATCCCTGTTACCCTCCCTTGTCCCTCAGGAAGGCAAAGAGCAGGAAACAATGGAAAATAGCAACTCCATCAAAGTTCGACACTGCACAACAGTGTGACACCAGCAGACAATAGTGTAAACCCAGCAGACAACAGTGTGACACCAGCAGACAACAGTGTGACACCAGCAGACAACAGCGTAAACCCGCAGACAACAGTGTGACACCAGCAGACAACAGCGTAAACCCGCAGACAACAGTGTAACACCAGCAGACAACAGTGTAACACCAGCAGACAACAGTGACACCAGCAGACAACAGTGTGACACCAGCAGACAACAGTGTGACACCAGCAGACAACAGTGTGACACCAGCAGACAACAGTGTAAACCCAGCAGACAACAGTGTGACACCAGCAGACAACAGCGTAAACCCGCAGAAAGCAGTGACACCAGCAGGCAACAGTGTGACACCAAAAAACAACAAAAAACATTGCAAATTCCAGCACAGGAACAGGCCCTTCGGCCCTCCAAGCCTGCACCGACCATGCTGCCCGACTTAACCAAAACCCCCTACCCTTCCGGGGACCATATCCCTCTATTCCCATCCTATTCATGTATTTGTCAAGACGCCCCTTAAAAGTCACGATCGTATCTGCTTCCACTCCCTCCCCCGGCAGCGCGTTCCAGGCACCCACCACCCTCTGTGTAAAAAATCTGCCTCGTACATCTCCTTTAAACCTTGGCCTTCCCCCAGTTTAGCACCTTAACTTGAGGATTACACTTATCTTTATCCATCAGTACCTTAAAGCTTACTGAGTTGTGGTCACTGCTCCCGAACTGCTCCCCTACTGAAATATCGACCACCTGGCCGGGCCCATTCCCCAATACCAGGTCCAGTACGGCCCCTTCCCTAGTTGGACTATCTACATACTGTTTCAGGAAGCCCTCCTGGATGCTCCTTACAAACTCTGCCCCATCCACACCCCTAGCACTAAGTGAGTCCCAGTCAATATAGGGGAAATTAAAATCTCCCACCACAACAACCCTGTTACTTTTACAAACCAGTAGACAACAGTGTTACACCAGCGGACAACAGCGAGATACCAGCAGACAACAGTGTTACACCAGTGGACAACAGCGAGATGCCAGCAGACAAAAGTGTGGTACCAGCGGACAACAGTGAGAAAGTAGCAGACAACAGTGTGACAGTGGGAAGCTTTTATCAAACAAAGTTTATTTAAGAATGTAGTTAACAGTATAGTAAGAAAATGAGCAAGAACTTTAATCAGTTACAAATAAAAACAAAGTAACTACACCAATATATAACCCATAATAATATATATCAGATGTTCCAATCAAAACCAAGATCCAATCTACTCAACCCTTTAAACAGATTTATCCCTGCACAGGCTCAGGCTCACATGATACTGGAATTCAGTCTCATGGGTTGAAAGCTGATTTCAAATGATCTTGAAAACTCAGAGCAGTTTGCAGTTAGATCAGCTCCCCAAAACACGAAAACACAGATTCTTTACTCCATGATGACAATAAGCTGTGCTTTCAGCTAACTGGTAAAATCTTCACAATAACAACAGAGAGACTTCGTTCAGCTATGCTTCTAACCCTGCAGCCCAGAACTCAAACTGAAAGCTGAAAAAACTCCTAACACCTGACCTGCCCAAAGTGTATTTTTCTTCCAGCAGTGACATCAGCTAACGCCGTGCGCTGCAGAGATCATGATTTTTTAAAAATCTCTTAAATCATAGATTTCATAGAATCCCACAGTGCAGAAGGAGGCCATTCGGCCCATCGAGTCTGCACCAACCACAATCCCACCCAGGCCCTACCCCCCATATCCCTACATATTTACCCGCTAATCCCTCTAACCTACACATTTCAGGGCACTAAGGGGCAATTTTAGCATGGCCAATCAACCTAACCCGCACATCTTTGGACTGTGGGAGGAAACCGGAGCACCCGGAGGAAACCCATGCAGACACGAGGAGACACTATTGTTACACCCATCATAAAACTGATAGCAGTGTTATCATTCAGGTCAGAAACTCCAAGGTATTTTATGAAGTCCGCCTGGATAATAATATTTGCACTTTGCAATTTGGTGAGGATGAGCATGATATGTTTCACTTCAGGTATGATTCAAATGACCCACTAGGGAGCTTTAATCAAACAAAGTTTAATTAAGAATATAGTTAACATGTATAGTAAGAAAATGAGCGAGAACTTTTATCGATTACAAACAGGAAAAAAACCAATTATGATATTGTATAAATATTAACAACTAAATGAAATGCTCCATTATGTTACGACACAGAGGTTAATCCCCTTTACTTCGCTTTGTAATCTGATAAAAGTGTTTGGGAAAGTGTTAACTGTTTAGGGGTTCATTAACATAAAAACCTGACACTCGCTCTAAGTGAATAATTAACAAGTTATTTTGTTTAACCAACCAGAACTTTGACTGAACAAGTAACATGTCGATTAAAGTAAGGTTCGACTGTAATGCTGTTCAAATAAATACAAGGATCATTCATACCAAAACAGCAATGACAGAATTTTAGTCACTCTCAAAGAAAATATACAACCAGGTCTGATGGCTTTCGAGAGCTTTTGGAGTTTTTCTGTTGATTTCTCTGTCTATAAGGTCTTTCTGATTTGATACTCTTTTGTTAGATAGATGGAGAATTCTCTTCAGAGGTAGTTCTTTAGCTGACAGAGGGGAGAGCTGCTGTAGAGATGTCCTTCTGTTCTGCCTGGCTCTCAGTTGAACTGTTGGCAGGCAGTTGAGTTCCTCTTTTTATAACTCAGATAACTTATCAATTTTCTATATCAGGATGTTGACAACAGCGGCAAAAATCAAATTTAATTGGTTCCTGATAGCCGGACCTCCTCTTTAAACTGATAGGCTGTCAGGATGCAAAAACATCCACAGTCTGTTACCAAGACAACCCTGATGTTTTGGTCTCTGCAACAAATGTTGCCATCTGTGTACTCTGTATGCCTGCATTAAACATTCCAGCATTGGATCCAAAACCAGCTTTTAAAGGGAACACATTTGACAAACTTCACCTCACAACCAACAAACTTCCCGATAAACATACACCTGCCGCAGGTTTAACACAGAAAATCCAAGTGTTGATGTGATGCTGGAATTTAGTCCTTTGGTTGGAGAATTGAAGCTCTGATTTCTCAGCTTTATATCTTCCAGCAGACCTCGAGGTAGAGATAGTACCAGTGCTGGCCCCTCGCTTGTAGCCAGCAAACTACTTCAGAACACGGGGACAATCCTTGCCTCTAGTTATTTACTAGCTAGCAAACCACCGACAGGAGAATTCTCACTCCAGGAAGGTAGGAAGACCTGTTCCTAGCTAGCCAGCAGAATCTATAATACCAGGGAGAGTCACTGAAACGCTGCTTTCAGTCTGGAGTCTGACACCTTTGAACTGGCCAGCTGTCAAAAGTGAAAGGTCCCTTGGAAGAGAAAATAAAACTGTCCCACCTGACCTATCAATCAAACTTCCCACACAATTCACAAAGGTCGTAAAATCCCAGAAAGTGCATATGGCCCAGAATAAAAATAAACAAAAACCAGACAGCCAGTGCCTGCTTATAACTTTTCATTTGATTTATTGTCACATGTATTGGGATACAGTGAAAAGTATTGTTTCTTGCGCGCTCGACAGACAGAGCATACTGTTCACAGAGAAGGAAAGGAGAGAGTGCGGAATGTAGTGTTACAGTCATAGCTAGGGTGTAGAGAAAGATCAACTTAGTGCGAGGTAGGTCCATTCAAAAGTTTTTGCAGCTATGATTCATCTTCCATTCCCTCCCCCTGCAGTATAAATATCTCCCACTTTCTCTGCCTTTTAGCTTTGACAAAGGGTCGCCTGGACTCGAAACGTCAACTCTTACAGATGCTGCCAGACCTGCTGAGATTTTCCAGCATTTTCTCTTTGGGTTCCATTCAAAAGTCTGACAGCAGCAGGGAAGAAGCTGTTCTTGAGTCGGTTGGTACGTGACCTCAGACTTTTGTATCTTTTTCCCGAAGGAAGAAGGTGGAAGAGAGAATGTCCGGGGTGCGTGGGGTCCTTAATTATGCCGGCTGCTTTTCCCGAGGCAGCGGGAAGTGTAGACAGAGTCAATGGATGGGAGGCTGGTTTGCGTGATGGACTGGGCTACATTCACAACCCTTTGTAGTTTCTTGCGGCCTTGGGCAGAGCAGGAGCCCATACCAAGCTGTGATACAACCAGAAAGAATGCTTTCTATGGTGCATCTGTAAAAGTTGGTGAGAGTATAACTGTAGCGTTCATGATTTAAAATAAATTAAAGGTACAGTATCGTCACAGCATCCGCTACATGGGATTTCCAAAACATTGAATGTATTCAAGAGGCGACTGGACACAAAGAACAGTACAGCACAGGAACAGGGCCCTTCGGCCCTCCAAGCCCGCGCCGCTCCCTGGTCCAAACTAGACCATTCTTTTGCCCCCCTCCATTCCCACTCCGTTCATGTGGCTTCCTAGATAAGTCTTAAACGTTCCCGGTGTGTCCGCCTCCACCACCTTGCCCAGCAGAGCATTCCAGGCCCCCACCACCCTCTGTGTAAAATATGTCCTTCTGATATCTGTGTTAAACCTCCCCCCCTTCACCTTGAACCTATGACCCCTCGTGAACGTCACCACCGACCTGGGGAAAAGCTTCCCACCGTTCACCCTATCTACGCCTTTCATAATTTTATACACCTCCATTAAGTCTCCCCTCATCCTCCGTCTTTCCAGAGTACTTGGGGTGAATGGAATCAAAGGTTATGGGGTGAAAGGTTATACGGACACATAGAAGATGGGAGCAGGAGGAGGCCATTCGACCCTTCGAGCCTGTCCCACAATTCATCACCATCATGGCTGACCATCCAACCCAATAGCCAGGATTAGGCGACTGAGTTGGACGATCGGCCATGATGATGATGAATGGTGGGACAGCCTCGAAGGGTCGAATGGCCTCCTCCTGCTCCCACCTTCTATGTGTCTATTTCTTTGGCTCTTCGAGTTCCATACTGTGACCTCTGCGGCTGAGTTCTGTTTGTGCTTTTTCTCTCAACTCTTTTTGCTCTATATTCACACCTCCCTGCACTCACTCCAGTTCCTCCCCCACTTGCCAGTGAATCTTACACGATGTTTTACTGTCCCGAATAGATTTCCCTCTGCTCCCGCTTTTTCATAGTGATTTTTTCCCCCTTAATTTTAATGTAGCTGAACCACTTCTCCCGTACATTAGGATCACAAACTTTACTTCTGTTTTCTGTTTGTTGTCCTCAGTTACGTTCATCTCATTCTTTTCGTTCCATTCTTATTTCTGCTCCGGCGAGTTGCACTTTCTGACTGATTACAGTTACATTTCCAGCAGCTCTTTGCTAAAACTTTCCAAGGACTTTCTCATTCCAGCAGAAAGGGACTAACCCGATTCTAGCTTGTGCGGCACGGTGACACAGTGGTTAGCGCTGCTGCCTCACAGCCCCAGGGACCCGGGTTCGATTCCCGGGGGCACGGTGACACAGTGGTTAGCGCTGCTGCCTCACAGCCCCAGGGACCCGGGTTCGATTCCCGGGGGCACGGTGACACAGTGGGTTAGCGCTGCTGCCTCACAGCCCCAGGGACCCGGGTTCAATTCCCGGGGGCACGGTGACACAGTGGTTAGCACTGCTACCTCACAGCACCAGGGACCCGGGTTCGATTCCCGGGGGCACGGTGACACAGTGGTTAGCACTGCTGCCTCACAGTGCCAGGGACCCGGGTTCGATTCCCGGGGGCACGGTGACACAGTGGTTAGCGCTGCTGCCTCACAGTGCCAGGGACCCGGGTTCGATTCCCGGGGGCACGGTGACACAGTGATTAGCACTGCTGCCTCACAGCGCCAGGGACCCGGGTTCGATTCCCGGGGGCACGGTGGCACAGTGATTAGCGCTGCTGCCTCACAGCGCCAGGGACCCGGGTTCGATTCCCGGCTTGGGTCACTGTGCGTGCATTTCCTCCGGGTGCTCCGGTTTCCTCCCACAGTCTGAAAGAGGTCCTGGTTAGGGTGGATTGGCCATGCTAAATTCTCCCTCAGTGTACCCAAACAGGCGCTGGAGTGTGGCGACTAGGCAATTTTCACAGTCACTTCATTGCAGTGTTAATGTCAGCCGACTTGTGACACTAATAAATACATTTTCAAATTCAGCTCTTCATTAAGGGTTTTGTGTTGCCCTCTTTTGGGGTCTTTCTTGCCCTCCATCCGGCTCTCCCTGTTTCTGAAACATTCCCCCTGCCGACCTCCCCCCCACTCGCCCCTCCCCCCCCACCCCCCCAACCCCGCCCCCCCCACCCCCCCACCCCCCGATAACTTTTACTGTCTTGCGTATGTTGTTGTTTAAGAGTTGCCCTCTCTTTTGAGAGCTGCCCTCTATTGGTGGTGGTGATGAGGGGGGGGGGGGGGTTCTTCTCCGATTGTCCTGTCTCCTTTTTTGTGGTTGTCTCATTAAATGTTGTGCAACTCTAAATGCATTGCTGCCTTAAGACTGTCGGCTTTATGTCCTGAGCTGCCGCAGCTGCTGCTTTTCTCTCTCTGCCTGTGTCTGTGCTTTTCCAGTGTGTTTGTGGCACAGACCTGCGGCTCCTCCTTCCTGGATCCTGTTTTTTTAAGACTGTTAACTTATTTTTTTGCCGGAAATGGTTTTTATTTCAAGAGTTTTCTCATTTTTCCTGAGAGGGTTTTGGGTTTTTTTTGCCATTCTTTCTGCGAATTCTGCTTCTGGACGGCGCTGTCCATTTCAGGACCACAATCTTTCTTTAACTTTTTGAACTTATTTTCTTTCTTTCTTTAGCAGGTGGAGGATTTCTCTGATTTGTGAAACTGGCAGCTGAGGCTGCCTGTAGTCCCCTGGCGTGAGGCTGGTGAGGCTGGTAGTCCCCTTGCGTGAGGCTGGAGTCCTGCAAACCTCCCGTTCAGAACGGGAGCTCCCCAAATCTCAGCATTCCACTTTCCCGCACAAAATGAGGCAAACTTGCCCCTGTCTACATCAACGGGGACGAAGTAGAAAGGGTCGAAAGCTTTACATTTTTAGGTGTCCAGATCACCAACAACCTGTCCTGGTCCCCCCATGCCGACACTATAGTTAAGAAAGCCCCACCAATGCCTCTACTTTCTCAGAAGACGAAGGAAATTTGGCATGTCAGCTACAACCCTCACCAACTTTTACAGATGCACCATAGAAAGCATTCTTTCTGGTTGTATCACAGCTCGGTCTGGGGCTCCTGCTCTGCCCAAGACCACAAGGAACTACAAAGGGACGTGAATGTAGCCCAATCCATCACGCAAACCAACCTCCCATCCATTGACTCTGTCTACACTTCCCGCTGCCTCGGCAAAGCAGCCAGCATAATTAAGGACCCCACGCACCCCGGACATTCTCTCTTCCACCTTCTTCCGTCAGGAAAAAGATACAAAAGTCTGAGGTCACGTACCAACCGACTCAAGAACAGTTTCTTCCCTGCTGCTGTCAGACTTTTGAATGGGCCTACCTCGCATTAAGTTGATCTTTCTCTACACCCTAGCTATGACTGTAACACTACATTCTGCACTCTCTCCTTTCCTTCTCTATGAACGGTATGCTTTCTCTGTATAGCGCGCAAGAAACAATGGCCGCGATTCTCCCAAAAGTGCTGATTTGGTGGGATAACTGTTCCAGATCCCAGTTTTCTTAGTTCAGCTTCTCACCTGAATCTCCGCACTCTGCAATGCAGAGATCCCAGTCATGAGTCTCATTAACGACCCAGGCTGGGGGCCGATTCACAGCAGAGTCCGATAGCTCCGGAACTCTGCGCATGCGCAGTCGTCCCGATCTGTCAGACTCCCCAATCGCTGGCCAGCCCGGGACCCCCGCAGTGCTGCCCCTCCAGCAACCCCCCACTCCCCACAGCCCGATCGCAGCCCCCACAACAATTCCCGGGCCAGTCTTGACCCCCATCTAGGAGCGCCCCGATGCACAGCCCACCCTCCCCAGCAGCGGCGAACCTCCCACCCCCCCCCCCCTCACCCTGCAGACCACCCCCCTGCTGAACCCCCCCACTAACCCCTTCCCCGGGGTCAGATCCCGCCCAGCAGACCACCCCCCCCACCCCACCCCTACAATCGCTGCCCCCTCCATCCCAGACCAATCCTGTTTGCAGAGTGGCAGCGGGACCCCCCTACCTCCTCCAATCATCCCCGAGGCCCCGCCCACAATAGGCCCCACCCCCTTGGCACTGCCCGATGCCCGATGGGCAGTGCCAAGGGGCCCCCTGGGCATGGGGACTTTGCCCCACGGGCTGTGCCGGGGGCACAGGCTGGCACTGCCAGGGCGCCTGTGCCCAGGGGGCACCCCCCCCCCCCCTGCCCCCTGGAGGGGGGCCCGATTTCCCTCCTGCTCGGAACGTGAGGAGCTCGTCTGAACCACACCGGAATGAAGTACTTCCAGCGGGATGGGAGATCCAATCAGGGCCTGAAAGTTCCCGATAATTAGATTTAAAATACATTTGAAACATTTGAAATGACTGACCTCCTTCCCGCCGGTTTCCAGCGTGGGGTCTGACCAGCGACTGTTCACCAGCTCTGGGAGACGCGCATGCGTTCCCGGCACAGGCTCAAATCCCGGTACAAGGCCGGCGACGCGCCCCCCCCCCGCCAGAAACATTGTGGGTCACGATGGGGGAACCACAGCCAATATTTTTCACAGTAAACAAGTAATAATAATAAATCAAATCAAACTCAAATATTGGAACAGGCCTCATTTCATTTCAAAATCTGTCCTTTCCCTTTCACTCAGGGTTCAGTTTCCTTGCTCCTGACGGCTCGTTTTGATATTTATCCACATTTCTTGCACGTCTCCTTCATTGATCTGTTCGCCCCTTGGCTTCTGGCATCAACTGGAAAACCCTCTCCATTCACTGAATCTGTACGTCCAGAACAGGCACTCGGGTGGGGTCTCCCGCTTTTCCAAACTTGAATTCAATCGGGTACAATGGGCTGTGCCAGCCCAGGAATCCCATCCTCGTCGCCAGTATGTGACCTCGTGCCAGGCGGGTGCGGTAGAGGGATTTCAGCCTTTGTCAGGAGCACAGGGGGTTTATTGATAAAGAGCTCCAGTCCTTACACATTCACGACACGGCTGCTCGATGACTCAGCCCGAGAGAGGACTCCACTCGCTGGGGTAATCACTCGCTCTCGGATTCCAGAGGCTACTCAAGTCTCTCCTGCTGTACATCAACCAGACAGACAACACAGATACAAAAGTGCAGAGGGAGCTTTACTCTGTATCTAACCCCGTGCTGTACCTGTCCTGGGAGTGTTTGATGGGGACAGTGTTGAGGGAGCTTTACTCTGTATCTAACCCCGTGCTGTACCTGTCCTGGGAGTGTTTGATGGGGACAGTGTAGAGGGAGCTTTACTCTGTATCTAACCCCGTGCTGCACCTGTCCTGGGAGTGTTTGATGGGGACAGTGTAGAGGGAGCTTTACTCTGTATCTAACCCCGTGCTGTACCTGTCCTGGGAGTGTTTGATGGGGGACAGTGTAGAGGGAGCTTTACTCTGTATCTAACCCCGTGCTGTACCTGTCCTGGGAGTGTTTGATGGGCGACAGTGTAGAGGGAGCTTTACTCTGTATCTAACCCCGTGCTGTACCTGTCCTGGGAGTGTTTGATGGGGGACTGTGTAGAGGGAGCTTTACTCTGTATCTAACCCCGTGCTGTACCTGTCCTGGGAGTGTTTGATGGGGACAGTGTGAAGGGAGCTTTACTCTGTATCTAACCCCATGCTGTACCTGTCCTGGGAGTGTTTGATGGGGACAGAGGGAGCTTTACTCTGTATCTAACCCCGTGCTGTACCTGTCCTGGGAGTGTTTGATGGGGACAGTGTAGAGGGAGTTTACTCTGTATCTAACCCCGTGCTGTACCTGTCCTGGGAGTGTTTGATGGGGGACAGTGTAGAGGGAGCTTTACTCTGTATCTAACCCCGTGCTGTACCTGTCCTGGGAGTGTTTGATGGGGACAGTGTGAATGGAGCTTTACTCTGTATCTAACCCCATGCTGTACCTGTCCTGGGAGTGTTTGATGGGGACAGAGGGAGCTTTACTCTGTATCTAACCCCGTGCTGTACCTGTCCTGGGAGTGTTTGATGGGGACAGTGTGAAGGGAGCTTTACTCTGTATCTAACCCTATGCTGTACCTGTCCTGGGAGTGTTTGATGGGGACAGAGGGAGCTTTACTCTGTATCTAACCCCGTGCTGTACCTGTCCTGGGAGTGTTTGATGGGGACAGTGTAGAGAGAGCTTTACTCTGTATCTAACCCCGTGCTGTACCTGTCCTGGGAGTGTTTGATGGGGACAGTGTAGAGAGAGCTTTACTCTGTATCGAACCCCATGCTGTACCTGTCCTGGGAGTGTTTGATGGGGGACAGTGTAGAGGGAGCTTTACTCTGTATCTAACCCCGTGCTGTACCTGTCCTGGGAGTGTTTGATGGGGGACAGAGGGAGCTTTACTCTGTATCTAACCCCGTGCTGTACCTGTCCTGGGAGTGTTTGATGGGGACAGTGTAGAGAGAGCTTTACTCTGTATCTAACCCCGTGCTGTACCTGTCCTGGGAGTGTTTGATGGGGACAGTGTAGAGAGAGCTTTACTCTGTATCTAACCCCGAGCTGTACCTGTCCTGGGAGTGTTTGATGGGGGACAGTGTACAGGGAGCTTTACTCTGTATCTAACCCCGTGCTGTACCTGTCCTGGGGGTGTTTGATGGGGGACAGTGTAGAGGGAGCTTTACTCTGTATCTAACCCCGTGCTGTACCTGTCCTGGGAGTGTTTGATGGGCACAGTGTAGAGGGAGCTTTACTCTGTATCTAACCCCGTGCTGTACCTGTCCTGGGAGTGTTTGATGGGGACAGTGTAGAGGGAGCTTTACTCTGTATCTAACCCCGTGCTGTACCTGTCCTGGGGGTGTTTGATGGGGGACAGTGTAGAGGGAGCTTTACTCTGTATCTAATCCTGTGCTGTACCTGTCCTGGGGGTGTTTGATGGGGGACAGTGTAGAGGGAGCTTTACTCTGTATCTAACCCCGTGCTGTACCTGTCCTGGGAGTGTTTGATGAAGACAGTGTGAAGGGAGCTTTACTCTGTATCTAACCCCATGCTGTACCTGTCCTGGGAGTGTTTGATGGGGACAGAGGGAGCTTTACTCTGTATCTAACCCCGTGCTGTACCTGTCCTGGGAGTGTTTGATGGGGACAGTGTAGAGAGAGCTTTACTCTGTATCTAACCCCGTGCTGTACCTGTCCTGGGAGTGTTTGATGGGGACAGTGTAGAGAGAGCTTTACTCTGTATCTAACCCCGAGCTGTACCTGTCCTGGGAGTGTTTGATGGGGGACAGTGTTGAGGGAGCTTTACTCTGTATCTAACCCCGTGCTGTACCTGTCCTGGGAGTGTTGATGGGGGGACAGTGTAGAGGGAGCTTTACTCTGTATCTAACCCCGTGCTGTACCTGTCCTGGGAGTGTTTGATGGGGGACAGTGTAGAGGGAGCTTTACTCTGTATCTAACCCCGTGCTGTACCTGTCCTGGGAGTGTTTGATGGGGGACAGTGTAGAGGGAGCTTTACTCTGTATCTAACCCCGTGCTGTACCTGTCCTGGGAGTGTTTGATGGGGACAGTGTAGAGGGAGCTTTACTCTGTATCTAACCCCGTGCTGTACCTGTCCTGGGGGTGTTTGATGGGGGACAGTGTAGAGGGAGCTTTACTCTGTATCTAACCCCGTGCTGTACCTGTCCTGGGAGTGTTTGATGGGGGACAGTGTAGAGGGAGCTTTACTCTGTATCTAACCCCGTGCTGTACCTGTCCTGGGAGTGTTGATGGGGGGACAGTGTAGAGGGAGCTTTACTCTGTATCTAACCCCGTGCTGTACCTGTCCTGGGAGTGTTTGATGGGGACAGTGTAGAGGGAGCTTTACTCTGTATCTAACCCCGTGCTGTACCTGTCCTGGGAGTGTTTGATGGGGGACAGTGTTGAGGGAGCTTTACTCTGTATCTAACCCCGTGCTGTACCTGTCCTGGGAGTGTTTGATGGGGACAGTGTAGAGGGAGCTTGACTCTGTATCTAACCCCGTGCTGCACCTGTCCTGGGAGTGTTTGATGGGGACAGTGTAGAGGGAGCTTTACTCTGTATCTAACCCCGTGCTGTACCTGTCCTGGGAGTGTTTGATGGGGGACAGTGTAGAGGGAGCTTTACTCTGTATCTAACCCCGTGCTGTACCTGTCCTGGGAGTGTTTGATGGGCGACAGTGTAGAGGGAGCTTTACTCTGTATCTAACCCCGTGCTGTACCTGTCCTGGGAGTGTTTGATGGGGGACTGTGTAGAGGGAGCTTTACTCTGTATCTAACCCCGTGCTGTACCTGTCCTGGGAGTGTTTGATGGGGACAGTGTGAAGGGAGCTTTACTCTGTATCTAACCCCATGCTGTACCTGTCCTGGGAGTGTTTGATGGGGACAGAGGGAGCTTTACTCTGTATCTAACCCCGTGCTGTACCTGTCCTGGGAGTGTTTGATGGGGACAGTGTAGAGGGAGTTTACTCTGTATCTAACCCCGTGCTGTACCTGTCCTGGGAGTGTTTGATGGGGGACAGTGTAGAGGGAGCTTTACTCTGTATCTAACCCCGTGCTATACCTGTCCTGGGAGTGTTTGATGGGGACAGTGTGAATGGAGCTTTACTCTGTATCTAACCCCATGCTGTACCTGTCCTGGGAGTGTTTGATGGGGACAGAGGGAGCTTTACTCTGTATCTAACCCCGTGCTGTACCTGTCCTGGGAGTGTTTGATGGGGACAGTGTGAAGGGAGCTTTACTCTGTATCTAACCCTATGCTGTACCTGTCCTGGGAGTGTTTGATGGGGACAGAGGGAGCTTTACTCTGTATCTAACCCCGTGCTGTACCTGTCCTGGGAGTGTTTGATGGGGACAGTGTAGAGAGAGCTTTACTCTGTATCTAACCCCGTGCTGTACCTGTCCTGGGAGTGTTTGATGGGGACAGTGTAGAGAGAGCTTTACTCTGTATCTAACCCCGAGCTGTACCTGTCCTGGGAGTGTTTGATGGGGGACAGTGTAGAGGGAGCTTTACTCTGTATCTAACCCCGTGCTGTACCTGTCCTGGGAGTGTTTGATGGGGGACAGAGGGAGCTTTACTCTGTATCTAACCCCGTGCTGTACCTGTCCTGGGAGTGTTTGATGGGGACAGTGTAGAGAGAGCTTTACTCTGTATCTAACCCCGTGCTGTACCTGTCCTGGGAGTTTTTGATGGGGACAGTGTAGAGAGAGCTTTACTCTGTATCTAACCCCGAGCTGTACCTGTCCTGGGAGTGTTTGATGGGGGACAGTGTACAGGGAGCTTTACTCTGTATCTAACCCCGTGCTGTACCTGTCCTGGGGGTGTTTGATGGGGGACAGTGTAGAGGGAGCTTTACTCTGTATCTAACCCCGTGCTGTACCTGTCCTGGGAGTGTTTGATGGGCACAGTGTAGAGGGAGCTTTACTCTGTATCTAACCCCGTGCTGTACCTGTCCTGGGAGTGTTTGATGGGGACAGTGTAGAGGGAGCTTTACTCTGTATCTAACCCCGTGCTGTACCTGTCCTGGGAGTGTTTGATGGGCACAGTGTAGAGGGAGCTTTACTCTGTATCTAACCCCGTGCTGTACCTGTCCTGGGAGTGTTTGATGGGGACAGTGTAGAGAGAGCTTTACTCTGTATCTAACCCCGAGCTGTACCTGTCCTGGGAGTGTTTGATGGGGGACAGTGTACAGGGAGCTTTACTCTGTATCTAACCCCGTGCTGTACCTGTCCTGGGGGTGTTTGATGGGGGACAGTGTAGAGGGAGCTTTACTCTGTATCTAACCCCGTGCTGTACCTGTCCTGGGAGTGTTTGATGGGCACAGTGTAGAGGGAGCTTTACTCTGTATCTAACCCCGTGCTGTACCTGTCCTGGGAGTGTTTGATGGGGACAGTGTAGAGGGAGCTTTACTCTGTATCTAACCCCGTGCTGTACCTGTCCTGGGAGTGTTTGATGGGGGACAGTGTAGAGGGAGCTTTACTCTGTATCTAACCCCGTGCTGTACCTGTCCTGGGAGTGTTTGATGGGCGACAGTGTAGAGGGAGCTTTACTCTGTATCTAACCCCGTGCTGTACCTGTCCTGGGAGTGTTTGATGGGGGACTGTGTAGAGGGAGCTTTACTCTGTATCTAACCCCGTGCTGTACCTGTCCTGGGAGTGTTTGATGGGGACAGTGTGAAGGGAGCTTTACTCTGTATCTAACCCCATGCTGTACCTGTCCTGGGAGTGTTTGATGGGGACAGAGGGAGCTTTACTCTGTATCTAACCCCGTGCTGTACCTGTCCTGGGAGTGTTTGATGGGGACAGTGTAGAGGGAGTTTACTCTGTATCTAACCCCGTGCTGTACCTGTCCTGGGAGTGTTTGATGGGGGACAGTGTAGAGGGAGCTTTACTCTGTATCTAACCCCGTGCTGTACCTGTCCTGGGAGTGTTTGATGGGGACAGTGTGAATGGAGCTTTACTCTGTATCTAACCCCATGCTGTACCTGTCCTGGGAGTGTTTGATGGGGACAGAGGGAGCTTTACTCTGTATCTAACCCCGTGCTGTACCTGTCCTGGGAGTGTTTGATGGGGACAGTGTGAAGGGAGCTTTACTCTGTATCTAACCCTATGCTGTACCTGTCCTGCGAGTGTTTGATGGGGACAGAGGGAGCTTTACTCTGTATCTAACCCCGTGCTGTACCTGTCCTGGGAGTGTTTGATGGGGACAGTGTAGAGAGAGCTTTACTCTGTATCTAACCCCGTGCTGTACCTGTCCTGGGAGTGTTTGATGGGGACAGTGTAGAGAGAGCTTTACTCTGTATCTAACCCCGAGCTGTACCTGTCCTGGGAGTGTTTGATGGGGGACAGTGTAGAGGGAGCTTTACTCTGTATCTAACCCCGTGCTGTACCTGTCCTGGGAGTGTTTGATGGGGGACAGAGGGAGCTTTACTCTGTATCTAACCCCGTGCTGTACCTGTCCTGGGAGTGTTTGATGGGGACAGTGTAGAGAGAGCTTTACTCTGTATCTAACCCCGTGCTGTACCTGTCCTGGGAGTGTTTGATGGGGACAGTGTAGAGAGAGCTTTACTCTGTATCTAACCCCGAGCTGTACCTGTCCTGGGAGTGTTTGATGGGGGACAGTGTACAGGGAGCTTTACTCTGTATCTAACCCCGTGCTGTACCTGTCCTGGGGGTGTTTGATGGGGGACAGTGTAGAGGGAGCTTTACTCTGTATCTAACCCCGTGCTGTACCTGTCCTGGGAGTGTTTGATGGGCACAGTGTAGAGGGAGCTTTACTCTGTATCTAACCCCGTGCTGTACCTGTCCTGGGAGTGTTTGATGGGGACAGTGTAGAGGGAGCTTTACTCTGTATCTAACCCCGTGCTGTACCTGTCCTGGGAGTGTTTGATGGGCACAGTGTAGAGGGAGCTTTACTCCGTATCTAACCCCGTGCTGTACCTGTCCTGGGAGTGTTTGATGGGGACAGTGTAGAGAGAGCTTTACTCTGTATCTAACCCCGAGCTGTACCTGTCCTGGGAGTGTTTGATGGGGGACAGTGTACAGGGAGCTTTACTCTGTATCTAACCCCGTGCTGTACCTGTCCTGGGGGTGTTGATGGGGGACAGTGTAGAGGGAGCTTTACTCTGTATCTAACCCCGTGCTGTACCTGTCCTGGGAGTGTTTGATGGGCACAGTGTAGAGGGAGCTTTACTCTGTATCTAACCCCGTGCTGTACCTGTCCTGGGAGTGTTTGATGGGGACAGTGTAGAGGGAGCTTTACTCTGTATCTAACCCCGTGCTGTACCTGTCCTGGGGGTGTTTGATGGGGCACAGTGTAGAGGGAGCTTTACTCTGTATCTAATCCTGTGCTGTACCTGTCCTGGGGGTGTTTGATGGGGGACAGTGTAGAGGGAGCTTTACTCTGTATCTAACCCCGTGCTGTACCTGTCCTGGGAGTGTTTGATGGGGACAGTGTGAAGGGAGCTTTACTCTGTATCTAACCCCATGCTGTACCTGTCCTGGGAGTGTTTGATGGGGACAGAGGGAGCTTTACTCTGTATCTAACCCCGTGCTGTACCTGTCCTGGGAGTGTTTGATGGGGACAGTGTAGAGAGAGCTTTACTCTGTATCTAACCCCGTGCTGTACCTGTCCTGGGAGTGTTTGATGGGGACAGTGTAGAGAGAGCTTTACTCTGTATCTAACCCCGAGCTGTACCTGTCCTGGGAGTGTTTGATGGGGGACAGTGTAGAGGGAGCTTTACTCTGTATCTAACCCCGTGCTGTACCTGTCCTGGGAGTGTTTGATGGGGACAGAGGGAGCTTTACTCTGTATCTAACCCCGTGCTGTACCTGTCCTGGGAGTGTTTGATGGGGGACAGTGTAGAGGGAGCTTTACTCTGTATCTAACCCCGTGCTGTACCTGTCCTGGGAGTGTTGATGGGGGGACAGTGTAGAGGGAGCTTTACTCTGTATCTAACCCCGTGCTGTACCTGTCCTGGGAGTGTTTGATGGGGACAGTGTAGAGGGAGCTTTACTCTGTATCTAACCCCGTGCTGTACCTGTCCTGGGAGTGTTTGATGGGGGACAGTGTTGAGGGAGCTTTACTCTGTATCTAACCCCGTGCTGTCCCTGTCCTGGGAGTGTTTGATGGGGGACAGTGTTGAGGGAGCTTTACTCTGTATCTAACCCTGTGCTGTACCTGTCCTGGGAGTGTTTGATGGGGGACAGTGTTGAGGGAGCTTTACTCTGTATCTAACCCTGTGCTGTTCCTGTCCTGGGAGTGTTTGATGGGGGACAGTGTTGAGGGAGCTTTACTCTGTATCTAACACCAATGTACCGGTCCTTCGCTGAGCAGAAATTTGAGGGACAAATATCTGGAAACGAGAAGCAGAGACGGTGTTTTATATAAAAGCTGATATTTAATTTATGCAGTTTGAAAAAATTATACACATTCCACATCGAAATGGATGGGTGGGAGTGCTTGATATTCAATTGCATTCATTAATATGATCTCCATTGCCCGTGGATTCAGGGACAGGAAACATGCAATGTTTCACACGAGTACCGTTAACAACCCGCTCCCTCCCCCCTTCCCTCAAACCCTTTCCCAATTATTTCACACACAGACAGGCAAACGTTAAGCTGGGGAAGAAACACAGGGTTTAAAACATTCCACACATCCATGGTTGTGTTTGCGCGCGTGTCAAAGCCACTTCATCTTCAGTCGAATAATGTGGTCTCTCTCCCTCTACCCACACCCCCCAGTGTCTCCCCCTCCACCCTCAGCTCCCCAGTGTCACCCCCAGCATCTCTCCCAATTCCCTCTCCCCCAGTGTCTCCCCCCTCTCCCCCTGGCGTCTACCCCAGCCTCCCCCCTCTCCTCCAACATCTTCCCCTCTCCCCCAGCCTCCCCCTCTCCCCCCACATCTTCCCCTCTCCCCCAGCCTTCCCGTCTCCCCCCTCTTCTCCAACATCTCCCCCTGGCATCTCCTCCTCTCCCCCAGCCTCCCCCTCTCCCCCCACATCTTCCCCTCTCCTCGAGCCTCCCCCTCTCCCCCCTCTTCTCCAACATCTCCCCCTGGCATCTCCTCCTCTCCCCCAGCCTCCCCCCTCTCCTCCAACATCTCCGCCTCTCCCCTCGTGTCTCCCCAACTTCTCCACCCTTGTCTCACCCAATCTCCCTCTCCCCCAGCCTCTCTCCCTCAGTACTGACCCTCTGACAGTGCGACACTCCCTCAGTACTGACCCTCTGACAGTGCGGCACTCCCTCAGCACTGACCCTCTGACAGTGCGGCACTCCCTCAGCACTGACCCTCTGACAGTGCGACACTCCCTCAGTACTGACCCTCTGACAGTGCGGCACTCCCTCAGCACTGACCCTCTGACAGTGCGACACTCCCTCAGTACTGACCCTCTGACAGTGCAGCACTCCCTCAGCACTGACCCTCTGACAGTGCGGCACTCCCTCAGCACTGACCCTCTGACAGTGCGGCACTCCCTTAGTACTGACCCTCTGACAGTGCGGCACTCCCTCAGTACTGACCCTCTGACAGTGCGGCACTCCCTCAGTACTGACCCTCTGACAGTGCGGCACTCCCTCAGCACTGACCCTCTGACAGTGCGGCACTCCCTCAGTACTGACCCTCTGACAGTGCGGCACTCCCTCAGTACTGACCCTCTGACAGTGCGGCACTCCCTCAGTACCGACCCTCTGACAGTGCGGCACTCCCTCAGTACCGACCCTCTGACAGTGCGGCACTCCCTCAGTACTGATCCTCTGACAGTGCGGCACTCCCTCTGCACTGACCCTCTGACAGTGCGGCACTCCCTCAGTACTGACCCTCTGACAGTGCGGCACTCCCTCAGTACTGGTTCCTAATTTGGAACAGCCAATGGTCTATCCGCAGTAAATCGTTGTAACAGGAGGAAGATGTAAAGTGAGATATAATCCTCGCGGGTGGGAAGGCGGGAGAATCCCTCCAAAATAATATGGACCATGAAAACATTGAGGCATGTGCCAGTCACCTGCCTGATCATCCCAACTTAGCAAACATTTCCAAATCATTCTCTGCCTGTCTCCAGTCAAATCCGATCTTCACGGAAGATATCCACAGTCCGGAATGTTCTACCAGCACCGTGGAGCTGACCAATGGGAGAAAGGGTAACTATGTGCAATTAACTTTGCCTTGCAAGGAATGGACCAATCAGCAGGCCTCTCCGGCACTGTAAAAGGCCCCAACCTCCCAGGGCAAGATGGCCAACAGTGGGAGGTCAAAGGGCATGGACGTTCTTCCCCATGTTTTGGATGTGGCCCACGCAGGCAGCCCAGGACCTGACCATCTCCAGGTTCCCCCCCCCCCCCACGGGCCCCACCCTGACCCCGGGGGCACACAGCGAGGGCCTTATGGAAGACTTGTTCATGAGGGAAGCACGGATCAATATGGCGGGCCCATCGCTATGGAAACACACTGGATCCCCACCCCATCAGCTCCCATTCTCACCCACCTCTCAACCACAAGGACAGTCTGACCTGACTCTTGAGGTGATGAAAGGATGCGATAGGGTTGATGGAGAGAAACTATTGCCATTGGGGTGGGGGGTGGGGCAGAGTCCAGAATGAGGGAGGGGGCCGAATGGGGGAATGTCAGGAAGCACTTTCCAACACAAAGGGGGAGCAGAACGCCGGAACACTGTCCCCGCTCCCCACAAAAAACACTGCCGAGACTGGGAGGCCATCTGCAAATCTCCAAACTCAGATTGAGAGGTTTTTGTTGGGTCAAGAGGGTTAACGGTCACAGAGTCGAGGCGGGAAGCTGGAGTTAAGATACAGATCAGCCATTTTGTGGTAAAGCTGACTCGAGAGGGATAAATAGGGCCTCCTCCTGTTCCTGTGTAACAGGCTCGAGGGGGGCTGAATGGGGCCTCCTCCTGTTCCTGTGTAACAGGCTCGAGGGGGCTGAATGGGGCCTCCTCCTGTTCCTGTGTAACAGGCTCGAGGGGCTGAATGGGGCCTCCTCCTATTCCTGTGTAACAGGCTCGAGGGGCTGAATGGCCTCCTCCTGTTCCTGTGTAACAGGCTCGAGGGGCTGAATGGGGCCTCCTCCTGTTCCTGTGTAACAGGCTCGAGGGGGCTGAATGGCCTCCTACTGTTCCTGTGTAACAGGCTCGAGGGGGCTGAATGGGGCCTCTTCCTATTCCCGTGTAGCAGGCCCCATTCAGCCCCTCAAGCCTGTTACACGGGAACTCCCCGTGGGAGCGAGTCCCACATTCTCCCCACTCCCTGTGGGAGCGAGTCCCACATTCTCCCCACTCCCCGTGGGAGTGAGTCCCACATTCTCCCCACTCCCTGTGGGAGCGAGTCCCACATTCCCCCCACTCCCCGTGGAAGAGAGTCCCACATTCTCCCCACTCTCCATGGGAGCGAGTCCCACATTCTCCCCCACTCCCCGTGGGAGCGAGTCCCACATTCTCCCCACTCCCCGTGGGAGAGAGTCCCACATTCTCCCCACTCCCCGTGGGAGAGAGTCCCACATTCTCCCCACTCCCCGTGGAAGCGAGTCCCACATTCTCCCCACTCCCCGTGGGAGAGAGTCCCACATTCTCCCCACTCGCTGTGGGAGCGAGTCCCACATTCTCCCCACTCCCCGTGGGAGCGAGTCCCACATTCTCCCCACTCCCCCTGGGAGCGAGTCCCACATTCTCCCCACTCCCCGCGGGAGCGAGTCCCACATTCTCCCCACTCTCCATGGGGAGCGAGTCCCACATTCTCCCCACTCCCCGTGGGAGTGAGTCCCACATTCTCCCCACTCCCCGTGGGAGTGAGTCCCACATTCTCCCCACTCTCTGGGTAAAGAAGTTTCTCCAGAATTCCCCATTAGATTAATTAGCGACTGTCACATATCGATGCCCCCCTCGTTCTGCTCTCTCCCCCTCACGAGGGGAAGCGTCTCTACGCCAACCCTATCGAAACCCTTTCCGGATTTTAAGGCCCTCGATCGGATCGCCCCCTCAGCCTTCTCTTTCCCAGAGAAAAGAGCCCCGGCCGGTTCAGCCTCTGCCGATGGCTGTGACCTCTCAGTCCTGGGATCAGGCTTGTTGTATCGGTTACTCATCCAGGTCCCCTCTCTGGCATCGTGCCGGGTGTTACCTGTCCCGTTACGACACTCTCTGTCTCTCGCTCGGAGAAACACATCCTCACTGAGCATCCTGCCAGACAAATCCTCCCAGTACCGTCCTGCAGATCCAGAAATACTCATGGTTGCAACTACAACTATCTTTTCTTTCATTTATTTGTGGGACACGGGCGTCGCTGGCTGGGCCAGCATTTATTGCCCATCCCTAGTTGCCCGAGGGCAGTGGATCTGGAGTCACATGTAGGCCAGACCGGGTAAGGACGGCAGATTTAGGGCGGCACAGTGAGTTACCACTGCTGCTTCACAGCTCCAGGGACCCGGGTTCGATTCCCGACTCGGGTCACTGTCTGTGCGGAGTCTGCACGTTCTCCCCGTGTCTGCGTGGGTTTCCTCCGGGTGCTCCGGTTTCCTCCCACACTCCAAAGATTGGCCATGCTAAATTGCCCCCCACCGAGTATCAGGGGGGGACTAGCAAGGTAAATGCATGGGGTTACGGGGATAGGGCCTGGGTGGGATTGTGGTCGGTGCAGACTCGATGGGTCGAATGGCCTTCTGCACCGTAGGGATGCTATGAATTCTTTCCCTCAAGGGCATTAGTGAACCGGATGGGTTTTCCCCGACAATGGGTCATCAGTAGATTCTTAATTCCAGATACTTTTTAATGAATTGAAATTCCACCACCTGCCGTGACGGGATTCGAACCCGAGTCCCCAGAACGTGAGCTGAGTTTCTGGGTTAATAATCTGGCGATAATACCATCACCTCCCTCCATCGCAGACGGTTTCAGCGTCGCGGGGGCTGGGGTGAATCACAGGTTAATGATTGTGACACACACACACACACACACACACACAAAGACAGGACGCGACACAAAACACTGAATGTTCTACAAAGACATTCCCCGTCTTTCAACCCTGAACCCTGGAAGACGCAGAATCCAAATATTCCACCGTGGCCATTTTCTTTTAACCGCCAATGCCCGAAACTGGGAGACAACTCCACCCCCTGGGACGGGTGGCGTTACCATGACAACGGTGCGGCCTACACCAGAGGGCTGAGGCCTGCCTCGCCTCGCGCCCACCCTGGCGACATGGGGCCGGTTCCGAGGGGGGTGGGCACCTCAGGTGGGAGAATGGCCCTTCTACCCGCTCCCCCCCCCACCTTTCCGGCCTTCCCTCGAGGGAGCGAGGCCAGCCCCTCCTGCCATGTTGCTAGGGGCAGCGATCAGCGCAAACCAAGATGGCCGCGGTGGTGATCATTAGGATTCATGTAGAGAGTACAAAAGCAAGCAAATTATCTCCCCCCCCACCCCCCCCCCCCCCCCCGCCCCCCACCCCTTTCTAAATGAGGTTCGGACTCAGTGAATGTATCCTGTCCAATCCCAACACTTGAGGACGGAGGTCGAGCCCTCAGAGTGGGATGTGGGGTTGGATTTACCGGAACGTTCCCGGGGATGAGGGGGTCGCGGGGAGACTGGGAGAAGCTGGGATCGTTCCCCTCGGAGCGGAGAAGGTTCAGGGGGAGATTGAATCGAGGCGTTCAGAATCACGAGGGGGAGGGGGGGGGGTTTGGATGGAGTGAATGAGGAGAAAGTGTTTCCAGTGACAGGAGGCTCGGTAACCGGAGGGGACACAGAGTGAAGAGAATCGGGGAAAGAACCAGAGGGGGGGGAGATGAGGAGAATTTTATTTTGGACACACAGCGAGTTGTTGTGATCTGGAAGGCGCTGCCTGACAGGGCGCTGGAAGCAGATTCAACAGGAACTTTCAAAAGAGGCAATTGGGGAAATACTGGAAGGGGGAAATTTACAGGGAGAGCGGGAGAGAGTGGGGATTAATTGGATAGATGTTTCAAAGGGCTAGCACTAAGAGAAGGGGATGAATGGCCTCCTCCTGTGCTGAATCTCTCCAGCCTCCCTCCCAGCCCACACGAGTTCCCCTTTCTACCCCACACTCAAAGCCTCATTCCGGGTGCTCCAAGCAAATGCCTCCAGAGTCGGGGAGGCCGCAGCCTGAGGCCTTCTTCCTGAGGGCCCCAGGCTGACACGCACTGGCCTGAGGGAGATAGCGGAGCTATGGGCCGAGCAATGCGGCGAGCCTGAGGCCTTCTCCTTGAGGGCCCCGCACTGGCCTGAGGGAGATACCAGAACCACGGACCCAGCAGGGCGGCGAGCCTGAGGCCTTCACCCTGAGGGCCCCAGCCTGACACACACCAGCCTGAGGGAGATACCAGAACCACGGGCCTAGCAGGGCGGCGAGCCTGAGGCCTTCACCCTGAGGGCCCCAGCCTGACACACACCAGCCTGAGGGAGACAGCAGAGCCACGGGCTCAGAAGGGCGGCGAGCCTGAGGCCTTGCCGCTTTGGCACCTTGGCACACGCAGACACAGGTACATTTGGGTTAGTTTCTCTGACAAGTGAATGATTGGAGGGACGGGTACGACGGGACACAGAGATAGCCATTACTCCAGCACCTGTCCCCACCACAGGACGTCCCAAAGACCTCCACGGCCAATGACGGGCTTTATTTTTGAAGAGACCTCCCCGTTGAAATGTCGGGAATACGGCATCCATTTTGCGCAGAGCAAGATCCCATCCCGAGATGGCAGACAGAGCCTCGGTTTAATGTCCCATCCTGAAAGACAGCATCTCTGACAGTGCGGCACTCCCTCAGTACTGACCCTCTGACAGTGCGGCACTCCCTCAGTACTGACCCTCTGACAGTGCGGCACTCCCTCAGCACTGACCCTCTGACAGTGCGGCACTCCCTCAGCACTGACCCTCTGACAGTGCGGCACTCCCTCAGCACTGACCCTCTGACAGTGCGGCACTCCCTCAGCACTGACTCTCTGACAGTGCGGCACTCCCTCAGCACTGACCCTCTGACAGTGTGGCTCTCCCTCAGTACTGACCCTCTGACAGTGCGGCACTCCGTCAGCACTGACCCTCTGACAGTGCGGCACTCCCTCAGTACTGACCCTCTGACAGTGTGGCACTCCCTCAGCACTGACCCTCTGACAGTGCGGCACTCCCTCAGTACTGACCCTATGACAGTGCGGCACTCCCTCAGTACTGACCCTCTGACAGTGCGGCACTCCCTCAGTACTGACCCTCTGACAGTGCGGCACTCCCTCAGTACTGACCCTCTGACAGTGCGGCACTCCCTCAGTACTGACCCTCTGACAGTGCAGCACTCCCACAGTACTGACCCTCTGACAGTGCGGCACTCCCTCAGCACTGATCCTCTGACAGTGCAGCAGTCCCTCAGCACTGACCCTCTGACAGTGCGGCACTCCCTCAGCACTGACCCTCTGACAGTGCGGCACTCCCTCAGTACTGACCCTCTGACAGTGCGGCACTCCCTCAGTACTGACCCTCTGACAGTGCGGCGCTCCCTCAGCACTGACCCTCTGACAGTGTGGCACTCCCTCAGTACTGACCCACTGACAGTGCGGCGCTCCCTCAGCACTGACCCTCTGACAGTGCGGCACTCCCTCAGCACTGACCCTCTGACAGTGCGGCACTCCCTCAGTACTGACCCTCTGACAGTGCGGCACTCCCTCAGTACTGACCCTCTGACAGTGTGGCACTCCCTCAGCACTGATCCTCTGACAGTGCGGCACTCCCTCAGTACTGACCCTCTGACAGTGCGGCACTCCCTCAGTACTGACCCTCTGACAGTGCGGCACTCCCTCAGTACTGACCCTCTGACAGTGCGGCACTCCCTCAGTACTGACCCTCTGACAGTGTGGCACTCCCTCAGCACTGACCCTCTGACAGTGCGGCACTCCCTCAGTACTGACCCTCTGACAGTGTGGCACTCCCTCAGCACTGACCCTCTGACAGTGCGGCTCTCCCTCAGTACTGACCCTCTGACAGTGTGGCACTCCCTCAGTACTGACCCTCTGACAGTGCGGCACTCCCTCAGTACTGACCCTCTGACAATACGGCACTCCCTCAGGACTGACCCTCTGACAATGCGGCACTCCCTCAGTACTGACCCTCTGACAGTGCGGCACTCCCTCAGCACTGACCCTCTGACAGTGCGGCACTCCCTCAGTACTGGAGGTGGTGGGTCTGATTTATGGAGTATGTCTCGAACCTGGGAACCCTACAGAAGAATCGAGTGTCAGAGAGAGAGAGGAAGGGAGAGGGAGAGCGGCTGAGCCAGGGCCCAGAACATTGAAGAGAGTGTTGGAACTGTCATTGGGGGAAGATATTTGGGGTGTCCATTCTGGCTAAGACCGTCACGTGGTCAACTGGGCTCCTTCAGGCTCTGGGCCGACCCTTCCTTAGACTGGGCCTTCGAGGGATAGTTCGATTTGGGGCGGGGGCTTAAATCTCCTTCCCTCACCTCCAACTCCAGGAGAAATGGACTTACTTTGCTCCCCTCGTACACTCCATCCGATCCCCAACCAAGTCTGCGACACCCACCTTGGCTGAGTGGGCAGTCGTCGCGGTGACCAGGTCGGCCTCAGGCTCCACGGGACAATCTCCAGTGAGCGCCAGCGGCCAGTTTCGGGATGCTGGGGGAGGGGGGGAATGATTTGGTTCAAGCACCTGGGGGGGTGGAGGGGGGTCGGGGGGGTGGTGAACACTCCCACGGCGGGTGGAGAGCTGTGGCCACCCTCCGGCTGTTCAGCTGTGGTGGGCGTTCTGTTGAGGGTTTGGCGGGGACAAAATGGCTGAGATTTCAGTATCTCCCCCCACTCCGTGTGGCTTCCATCGTGGGATGAAGGGGAGGGGGCAGAGATGGAGGGTGAATATTTCCCAGCCCCCCCTCTCCCTCCCTGCCCCCACCCCCACTTCCTAACCCTGTGGGCGAACAGGGAAAGGGGGTACTGAGGCCAAATGTAGGTTAAGATTCCCGTCTCCCGGACTGAACTGGCCATCCAATCAGGCGACGCGGGTATGACCCCCGTGGGGTCGGGGTAAGGGGTGGGTCTCGACCTCTGACCCCAGCCCCCCGCTCCAAAAATCCTCACGCCACCAACCAGCTCTCCCCCCACCACACAACCCCCCACTCCCGCCCCCCCTCAACTCCCCCCCCCTCCCATTACCGTCACCCCCCCAAATTAAATTGCTATTTGTTTCAGAAGATCAGGAAGCAGCTGGAGGCCACCAGCCAGAGCCAGGGACTAATCTCCACGGCAACCACCGCACCATGGGATGGAGGGCCACCTATGAGGGAGAGAGAGAGAGAGAGGATGAATCAAAATGGCATCAACACATCACCCTGACCCCATCTCCCTCTTCCCTCAGTCCCCTCACCCTCCCAACCCTCCTCGCTTCCGCACACATTCCCTCACCCTCTCTCGCTCCTCCCTATCCTGTGTCTCTCCCCCTCTCTCACCACCCTCCATTCTCTGAGCCCTCTCTGTCCCTCTCTCTCTGTCCCTCTCTCTCTGTCTCTCTCTCTGTCTCTCTCTCTCTCTCTCTCTCTCTCTCCGTCTCTCTCTCCGTCTCTCTCTCTGTCTCTCTCTCTGTCTCTCTCTCTCTCTGTCTCTCTCTCTCTCTCTGTGTCTCTCTCTCCGTCTCTCTCTCCGTCTCGCTCTCTGTCTCTCTCTCTCTGTGTCTCTCTCTCCGTCTCTATCTCCATCTCTCTCTCTGTCTCTCTCT
>NW_027593639.1:5000-27500 GCF_964213995.1 Mustelus asterias
CCCCCGCCGCCCCCTCCCCCTCCCCCGCCGCCCCCTCCCCCTCCCCCGCCGCCCTCCTCCCCCGCCGCCCCCTCCCCCTCCCCCGCCGCCCCCTCCCCCCCGCCGCCCCCTCCCCCGCCGCCCCCTCCCCCGCCGCCCCCTCCCTCTCCCCCGCCGCCCCCTCCCCCGACGCCCCCTCCCCCGCCGCCCCCTCCCCCGACGCCCCCTCCCCCGCCGCCCCCTCCCCCTCCCCCGCCGCCCCCTCCCCCTCCCCCGCCGCCCCCTCCCCCTCCCCCGCCGCCCCCTCCCCCTCCCCCGCCGCCCCCTCCCCCTCCCCCCGCCGCCCCCTCCCCCTCCCCCGCCGCCCCCTCCCCCTCCCCCGCCGCCCCCTCCCCCTCCCCCGCCGCCCCCTCCCCCGCCGCCCCCTCCCCCTCCCCCGCCGCCCCCTCCCCCTCCCCCGCCGCCCCTCCCCCTCCCCCGCCGCCCCCTCCCCCTCCCCCGCCGCCCCCTCCCCCTCCCCCGCCGCCCCCTCCCCCTCCCCCGCCGCCCCCTCCCCCTCCCCCGCCGCCCCCTCCCCCTCCCCCGCCGCCCCCTCCCCCTCCCCCGCCGCCCCCTCCCCTCCCCCGCCGCCCCCTCCCCCCTCCCCCGCCGCCCCCTCCCCCTCCCCCGCCGCCCCCTCCCCCTCCCCCGCCGCCCCCTCCCCCTCCCCCGCCGCCCCCTCCCCCTCCCCCGCCGCCCCCTCCCCCTCCCCCGCCGCCCCCTCCCCTCCCCCGCCGCCCCCTCCCCCTCCCCCGCCGCCCCCTCCCCCGCCGCCCCCTCCCCCTCCCCCGCCGCCCCCTCCCCCTCCCCCGCCGCCCCCTCCCCCTCCCCCGCCGCCCCCCTCCCCCTCCCCCGCCGCCCCCTCCCCCCTCCCCCGCCGCCCCCTCCCCCTCCCCCGCCGCCCCCTCCCCCTCCCCCGCCGCCCCCTCCCCCGCCGCCCCCTCCCCCTCCCCCGCCGCCCCCTCCCCCTCCCCCGCCGCCCCCTCCCCCTCCCGCGCCGCCCCCTCCCCCGCCGCCCCCTCCCCCGCCGCCCCCTCCCCCTCCCCCCCCCGCCGCCCCCTCCCCCGCCGCCCCCTCCCCCGCCGCCCCCCTCCCCCGCCGCCCCCTCCCCCGCCCCCGCCCCCGCCCCCGCCCCCGCCCCCGACCCCTCCCCCGCCCCCTCCCCCGCCCCCGCCCCCGCCCCCGCCCCCGCCCCCGCCCCCGCCCCCGCCCCCGCCCCCTCCCCCGCCCCCTCCCCCGCCCCCTCCCCCGCCCCCTCCCCCGCCCCCGCCCCCGCCCCCTCCCCCGCCCCCGCCGCCGCCCCCTCCCCCCGCCCCCCCCTCCCCCCCCGCCCCCCCCGCCCCCTCCCCCGCCGCCGCCCCCTCCCTGTCTCTGTAACCTCCTCAAGGCTGTTGGACGATTGTCTATCAGTATCTGAACATTGCTGCCTCTCTTTCTTTCTCTCTCAGGTTTCCTTCGAGTATAATCCGGGACGCAACGTCACGGGGAGCGACCCCTCCGCCATCGCGCCCAATGTCCTCCACGTGCGCGCGGTGGGTGCCAACGACACCATCCACTACCTCTGGAGCACGCTGGGGGCTCCCACGGTTCTCCTGGTGTACACGGACAGCCCCACCAGCAAGTTGTCCATCGACTGGACCCGATTGGAGCTCCGCGACCCGTCCACCGCTGTCCGAATCGAGCCCGCCGCCTCCGTGATCTACTCCACCGCCGTCATCTTCTCCCGGGTGAGTCCCCGGCGGCGCGCGAGTCACCACCTTGCGGTTTTGGGGTTTTCACGCGCCACCGGCAGGGCAGGAACTGCAACGGCCATTTTGTCCATGGCCAACTCGGGGCCTCCCCCCGGGGGCCCAGCGGCTCGGTGGGGGCCCGATGTGGGCCTCCCCCTGGCGACTCGGGGGGGGGCCTACCCCCGGGGGCCCAGCGGCTCGGTGGGGGCCCGATGTGGGCCTCCCCCTGGCGACTCGGGGGGGGGCCTACCCCCGGGGGCCCGGCGGCTCAGGGGTCGCTAAGAGCCTTACCCTCTCCCCTCGGGGCCTAGCTTGGCATGAAGCCTTTAGTTAGTTTTAGGGGACAAAATTTGGATTGGTTTGAGTTGCGAGGTTTGTTTTGAGGGGTTCCTGCAAAGGGTTCCTGCAAACCCGAGGCTATTTTGTGAAAAACATTATTTCGCCAAAACAATTAGGGAGTTGGCTGAAACCAATCTGGGAAAAATCACCTCCTTTGTATTTCAGTCAATCAGCAGAGCCGAT
Source organism: Mustelus asterias (assembly GCF_964213995.1). Classification (NCBI taxonomy): domain Eukaryota; kingdom Metazoa; phylum Chordata; class Chondrichthyes; order Carcharhiniformes; family Triakidae; genus Mustelus; species Mustelus asterias. The sequence continues at coordinate 7,271 of NW_027593639.1, forward strand.
ATTTGCTCAGTTATCAGTGAACTGGAGGCCAACCTTTTCGCAACTTCCCCCACCCCCAGTCTGGGCAAAATAGAAGCTAAATTTGCCTCAACGATCGAGAGAGATTTCAGACCATTGTAAATACGGTTGGAGAAGCCATCAAGGCGAGTGAAAAACACACTCACTCTGTGCTTCTTTTCAATGCAGGAAATTCAGCTACAGCGGGCTGCGTTCCTTCCTTCACCGGCTCCATCTCTACATCCCCTCCTTGTCTCAATACCCTCCTCCAGCGCCCCATCGCCTCCCTATCTCAATACCCCCCTCCACCCCTTCCCTGTCTCATCCCCTCCTCCAGACCCTACACCCCCTCCCTATCTTAATACCCTCCTCCAGACCCAACACCCCCTCCCTATCTCAATACCCTCCTCCAGTCCCGACACCCCCTCCCTTTCTCTGAAACCTCCTCCAGCCCCTACACCCCCTCCCTATCTCTGTAACCACCTCCAGCCCCTAAACCCCCCTCCCTATCTCTGTAACCTCCTCCAGCCCCTACACCCCCTCCCTATCTCTGTAACCTCCTCCAGCCCCTACACCCCCTCCCCTATCTCTGTAACCTCCTCCAGCCCCTACACCCCTCCCTATCTCTGTAACGTCCTCCAGCCCCTACACCCCCTCCCATTCTCTGTAACCTCCTCCAGCCCCTAAACCCCCTCCCATTCTCTGTAACGCCCTCCGGCCCCTGCACCCCCTCCGGCCCCTGCACCCCTCCGGCCCCTGCACCCCCTCCGGCCCCTGCACCCCCTCCGGCCCCTGCACCCCCTCCGGCCCCTGCACCCCCTCCGGCCCCTGCACCCCCTCCGGCCCCTGCACCCCCTCCGGCCCCTGCACCCCCTCCGGCCCCTGCACCCCCTCCGGCCCCTGCACCCCCTCCGGCCCCTGCACCCCCTCCGGCCCCTGCACCCCCTCCGGCCCCTGCACCCCCTCCGGCCCCTGCACCCCCTCCGGCCCCTGCACCCCCTCCGGCCCCTGCACCCCCTCCGGCCCCTGCACCCCCTCCGGCCCCTGCCCCCCCTCCGGCCCCTGCACCCCCTCCGGCCCCTGCACCCCTGCCCTGCACCCCCTCCGGCCCCTGCACCCCCGCCGGCCCCTGCACCCCTCCGGCCCTGCACCCCCTCCGGCCCCTGCACCCCCTCCGGCCCCTGCACCCCCTCCGGCCCCTGCACCCCCTCCGGCCCCTGCACCCCCTCCGGCCCCTGCACCCCCTCCGGCCCCTGCACCCCCTCCGGCCCCTGCACCCCCTCCGGCCCCTGCACCCCCTCCGGCCCCTGCACCCCCTCCGGCCCCTGCACCCCCTCCGGCCCCTGCACCCCCTCCGGCCCCTGCACCCCCTCCGGCCCCTGCACCCCCTCCGGCCCCTGCACCCCCTCCGGCCCCTGCACCCCCTCCGGCCCCTGCACCCCCTCCGGCCCCTGCACCCCCTCCGGCCCCTGCACCCCTCCGGCCCCTGCACCCCCTCCGGCCCCTGCACCCCCTCCGGCCCCTGCACCCCCTCCGGCCCCTGCACCCCCTCCGGCCCCTGCACCCCCTCCGGCCCCTGCACCCCCTCCGGCCCCTGCACCCCCTCCGGCCCCCTGCACCCCCTCCGGCCCCTGCACCCCCTCCGGCCCCTGCACCCCCTCCGGCCCCTGCACCCCCTCCGGCCCCTGCACCCCCTCCGGCCCCTGCACCCCCTCCGGCCCCTGCACCCCCTCCGGCCCCTGCACCCCCTCCGGCCCCTGCACCCCCTCCGGCCCCTGCACCCCCTCCGGCCCCTGCACCCCCTCCGGCCCCTGCACCCCCTCCGGCCCCTGCCACCCCCTCCGGCCCCTGCACCCCCTCCGGCCCCTGCACCCCCTCCGGCCCCTGCACCCCCTCCGGCCCCTGCACCCCCTCCGGCCCCTGCACCCCCTCCGGCCCCTGCACCCCCTCCGGCCCCTGCACCCCCTCCGGCCCCTGCACCCCCTCCGGCCCCTGCACCCCCTCCGGCCCCTGCACCCCTCCGGCCCCTGCACCCCCTCGGCCCCTGCACCCCCTCCGGCCCCCTGCACCCCCTCCGGCCCCTGCACCCCCTCCGGCCCCTGCACCCCCTCCGGCCCCTGCACCCCCTCCGGCCCCTGCACCCCCTTCCGGCCCCTGCACCCCCTCCGGCCCCTGCACCCCCTCCGGCCCCTGCACCCCCTCCGGCCCCTGCACCCCTCCGGCCCCCTGCACCCCCTCCGGCCCCTGCACCCCTCCGGCCCCTGCACCCCCTCCGGCCCCTGCACCCCCCTCCGGCCCCTGCACCCCCTCCCGGCCCCTGCACCCCCTCCGGCCCCTGCACCCCCTCCGGCCCCTGCACCCCCTCCGGCCCTGCACCCCCTCCGGCCCCTGCACCCCCTCCGGCCCCTGCACCCCCTCCGGCCCCTGCACCCCCTCCGGCCCCTGCACCCCTCCGGCCCCTGCACCCCCTCCGGCCCCTGCACCCCCTCCGGCCCCTGCACCCCCTCCGGCCCCTGCACCCCCTCCGGCCCCTGCCACCCCCTCCGGCCCCTGCACCCCCTCCGGCCCCTGCACCCCCTCCGGCCCCCTGCACCCCCTCCGGCCCCTGCACCCCCTCCGGCCCCTGCACCCCCTCCGGCCCCTGCACCCCCTCCGGCCCCTGCACCCCCTCCGGCCCCTGCACCCCCTCCGGCCCCTGCACCCCCTCCGGCCCCTGCACCCCCTCCGGCCCCTGCACCCCCTCCGGCCCCTGCACCCCCTCCGGCCCCTGCACCCCCTCCGGCCCCTGCACCCCTCCGGCCCCTGCACCCCCTCCGGCCCCTGCACCCCCTCCGGCCCCTGCACCCCCTCCGGCCCCTGCACCCCCTCCGGCCCCTGCACCCCCTCCGGCCCCTGCACCCCCTCCGGCCCCTGCACCCCCTCCGGCCCTGCACCCCCTCCGGCCCCTGCACCCCCTCCGGCCCCTGCACCCCCTCCGGCCCCTGCACCCCCTCCGGCCCCTGCACCCCCTCCGGCCCCTGCACCCCTCCGGCCCCTGCACCCCCTCCGGCCCCTGCACCCCCTCCGGCCCCTGCACCCCCTCCGGCCCCTGCACCCCCTCCCGGCCCCCCCAGCCCCTCCGGCCCCTCCAGCCCCTCCACCCCCTCCCTATCTCTGTGACCCCCTCCCTATCTCTGTAACCCCCTCCAGCCCCTACAACCCTCCGGGATCTCTGCGCTCCTCCAATTCCGGCCTCTCGAGCATCCCCCAGATTCCCATCGCTCCGCCATTGGCAGCCGTGCCTTCAGCTGCCTGGGGGGCCCTAAACTCTGGAATTCCCTCCCTAAACCTCTCCACCTCCCTCTCACTCTCTCTGTCTCTCGGGGTGAACCTTGTTTCATTTAAGCTCCTGTTAAGTACCTTGTAATGCTGTACAATTAAACACAGAATCTAGAAGCCGGAGGAGGCCATTCGGCCCTTCCAGCCTGCTCCGCCATTCATTACGATCATGGCTAATCATCAAATTCAATATCCTGATCCTCCCACTCCCCCCTGCCCCCCCCCCCCCCCCACCCACCCCCCATGCCCCTCCATCACTTTAGCCCCGAGAGCGATATCTAATTCCTTCCTGAAGTCTCACGTTTTGGCTTCTGCTACTTTCTGTGGGAGTGAATTCCACACATTCACCACCCTCTGGGTGAAGAAATTTCTCCTCACCTCAGTCCTAAAAGGTTTACCCCTTATCCTCAAACTCTGACCCCCTCGTTCTGGACTCCCCCCACCATCGGGAACATTCTTTCTGAATCTACCCTGTCCAATTCCTGTTGGAATTTTGTAGGTTTCCAGAAGAAGGTGGTGGCGTAGTGGATGAGATTCTCAGGGACAGGTTGGTTTGCGGAGGCCTGGGATGGGGGTTGTGTGTGGGGTACACCTTAGGTTTATGCGTATATATATTTTTTAATGGCCCCTCTGCTCTACCCTGCCAGGTATTGGAGTACGACGATGTCAATGACACGGCTGATTTGTCCCGGGTACCCGTCACTGCCTTCTACCCTGCTTACCAGCTCGAGGACTTGAGCTGGGACAACGCCAACGCCACGCTGAACCGCAGTCAGCTGACGGCTCAATTCCGGGGCCAGAATGCCAGTGGCCACCTATCGGGCAATGGCAGTTTCACATTCCGGGTATGTGCGTTCGAGACAACTGCAGGGGGAGCTTTACTCTGTATCTAACCCTGTGCTGTCCCTGTCCTGGGAGTGTTTGATGGGGGACAGTGTAGAGGGAGCTTTACTCTGTATCTAACCCCGTGCTGTACCTGTCCTGGGAGTGTTTGATGGGGACAGTGTAGATGGAGCTTTACTCTGTATCTAACCCCGTGCTGTACCTGTCCTGGGAGTGTTTGATGGGGGACAGTGTAGAGGGAGCTTTACTCTGTATCTATCCCCGTGCTGTACCTGTCCTGGGAGTGTTTGATGGGGACAGTGTAGAGGGAGCTTTACTCTGTATCTAACCCCGTGCTGTATCTGTCCTGGGAGTGTTTGATGGGGGACAGTGTAGAGGGAGCTTTACTCTGTATCTAACCCCGTGCTGTACCTGTCCTGGGAGTGTTTGATGGGGGACAGTGTAGAGGGAGCTTTACTCTGTATCTAACCCCGTGCTGTACCTGTCCTGGGAGTGTTTAATGGGGACAGTGTAGAGGGAGCTTTACGCTGTATCTAACCCCGTGCTGTACCTGTCCTGGGAGTGTTTGATGGGGACAGTGTAGAGGGAGCTTTACTCTGTATCTAACCCCGTGCTGTACCTGTCCTGGCAGTGTTTGACGGGGACAGTGTAGAGGGAGCTTTACTCTGTATCTAACCCCGTGCTGTACCTGTCCTGGGAGTGTTTGATGGGGACAGTGTAGAGGGAGCTTTACTCTGTATCTAACCCCGTGCTGTACCTGTCCTGGGAGTGTTTAATGGGGACAGTGTAGAGGGAGCTTTACGCTGTATCTAACCCCGTGCTGTACCTGTCCTGGGAGTGTTTGATGGGGACAGTGTAGAGGGAGCTTTACTCTGTATCTAACCCCGTGCTGTACCTGTCCTGGCAGTGTTTGATGGGGACAGTGTAGAGGGAGCTTTACTCTGTATCTAACCCCGTGCTGTACCTGTCCTGGGAGTGTTTAATGGGGACAGTGTAGAGGGAGCTTTACGCTGTATCTAACCCCGTGCTGTACCTGTCCTGGGAGTGTTTGATGGGGACAGTGTAGAGGGAGCTTTACTCTGTATCTAACCCCGTGCTGTACCTGTCCTGGCAGTGTTTGACGGGGACAGTGTAGAGGGAGCTTTACTCTGTATCTAACCCCGTGCTGTACCTGTCCTGGGAGTGTTTGATGGGGACAGTGTAGAGGGAGCTTTACTCTGTATCTAACCCCGTGCTGTACCTGTCCTGGGAGTGTTTGATGGGGACAGTGTAGAGGGAGCTTTACTCTGTATCTAACCCCGTGCTGTACCTGTCCTGGGAGTGTTTGATGGGGGACAGTGTAGAGGGAGCTTTACTCTGTATCTAACCCCGTGCTGTACCTGTCCTGGGAGTGTTTGACGTCTGTTTTTGCTGCCTACAGATTGCAGCTTTTGAAAGCTCACGCCGTGACTCCGGGCTCCCTCGCCTCCTGCACACTGCAAACAGCTCCAAGCTGGAGTTTGTGATGGAGGGGGTCGAGCCCCGGGGCAACTGGTCACGCTTTGCCCTGGAGATGATGGTAGTGGAGGCAGCTGGGGTCCAGCGAGAGTTCAGGGTGTGCCACACCATCGATGATGAATATACTCCCAGTATCTTCCAGGTATGCATTGATTTGATTTATGATTGTCACATGTATTGGGATACAGTGAAAAGTATTGTTTCTTGCGCGCTATACAGACAAAGCATACCGTTCATAGTTTATTAGTGTCAGAGTGTGGCGCTCCCTCAGCACTGACCCTCCCACAGTGCGGCGCTCCCTCAGCACTGACCCTCCCACAGTGCGGCGCTCCCTCAGCACTGACCCTCCCACAGTGCAGCACTCCCTCAGCACCGACCCTCCCACAGTGCGGCACTCCCTCAGCACTGACCCTCCCACAGTGCGGCGCTCCCTCAGCACTGACCCTCCCACAGTGCGGCGCTCCCTCAGCACTGACCCTCCCACAGTGCGGCACTCCCTCAGCACCGACCCTCCCACAGTGCGGCACTCCCTCAGCACCGACCCTCCCACAGTGCGGCACTCCCTCAGCACTGACCCTCCCACAGTGCGGCGCTCCCTCAGCACTGACCCTCCCACAGTGCGGCGCTCCCTCAGCTCTGACCCTCCCACAGTGCGGCGCTCCCTCAGCACTCACCCTCCCACAGTGCAGCGCTCCCTCAGCACCGACCCTCCCACAGTGCGGCGCTCCCTCAGCACCAACCCTCCCACAGTGCGGCGCTCCCTCAGCACCAACCCTCCCACAGTGCGGCGCTCCCTCAGCACCGACCCTCCCACAGTGCGGCGCTCCCTCAGCACCGACCCTCCCACAGTGCGGCACTCCCTCAGCACTGACCCTCCCACAGTGCGGCGCTCCCTCAGCACTGACCCTCCCACAGTGCGGCGCTCCCTCAGCACTGACCCTCCCACAGTGCGGCGCTCCCTCAGCACTGACCCTCCCACAGTGCGGCGCTCCCTCAGCACTGACCCTCCCACAGTGCGGCGCTCCCTCTGCACTGACCCTCCCACAGTGCGGCGCTCCCTCAGCACTGACCCTCCCACAGTGCGGCGCTCCCTCAGCACCCACCCTCCCACAGTGCAGCGCTCCCTCAGCACCGACCCTCCCACAGTGCGGCGCTCCCTCAGCACCGACCCTCCCACAGTGCGGCGCTCCCTCTGCACCGACCCTCCCACAGTGCGGCGCTCCCTCAGCACCAACCCTCCCACAGTGCGGCGCTCCCTCAGCACCGACCCTCCCACAGTGCGGCGCTCCCTCAGCACCGACCCTCCCACAGTGCGGCACTCCCTCAGCACCGACCCTCCCACAGTGCGGCACTCCCTCAGCACTGACCCTCCCACAGTGCGGCACTCCCTCAGCACTGACCCTCCCACAGTGCGGCGCTCCCTCAGCACTGACCCTCCCACAGTGCGGCGCTCCCTCAGCACTGACCCTCCCACAGTGCGGCACTCCCTCAGCACTGACCCTCCCACAGTGCGGCGCTCCCTCAGCACTGACCCTCCCACAGTGCAGCGCTCCCTCAGCACCGACCCTCCCACAGTGCGGCGCTCCCTCAGCACCAACCCTCCCACAGTGCGGCGCTCCCTCAGCACCGACCCTCCCACAGTGCGGCGCTCCCTCAGCACCGACCCTCCCACAGTGCGGCACTCCCTCAGCACCGACCCTCCCACAGTGCGGCACTCCCTCAGCACTGACCCTCCCACAGTGCGGCACTCCCTCAGCACTGACCCTCCCACAGTGCGGCGCTCCCTCAGCACTGACCCTCCCACAGTGCGGCGCTCCCTCAGCACTGACCCTCCCACAGTGCGGCACTCCCTCAGCACTGACCCTCCCACAGTGCGGCGCTCCCTCAGCACTGACCCTCCCACAGTGCAGCGCTCCCTCAGCACCGACCCTCCCACAGTGCGGCGCTCCCTCAGCACCAACCCTCCCACAGTGCGGCGCTCCCTCAGCACCAACCCTCCCACAGTGCGGCGCTCCCTCAGCACCAACCCTCCCACAGTGCGGCGCTCCCTCAGCACCGACCCTCCCACAGTGCGGCGCTCCCTCAGCACTGACCCTCCCACAGTGCGGCGCTCCCTCAGCCCCGACCCTCCCACAGTGCGGCGCTCCCTCAGCACCGACCCTCCCACAGTGCGGCGCTCCCTCAGCACCGACCCTCCCACAGTGCGGCGCTCCCTCAGCACCGACCCTCCCACAGTGCGGCGCTCCCTCAGCACCGACCCTCCCACAGTGCGGCGCTCCCTCAGCACTGACCCTCCCACAGTGCGGCGCTCCCTCAGCACCCACCCTCCCACAGTGCAGCGCTCCCTCAGCACCGACCCTCCCACAGTGCGGCGCTCCCTCAGCACCGACCCTCCCACAGTGCGGCGCTCCCTCTGCACCGACCCTCCCACAGTGCGGCGCTCCCTCAGCACCAACCCTCCCACAGTGCGGCGCTCCCTCAGCACCGACCCTCCCACAGTGCGGCGCTCCCTCAGCACCGACCCTCCCACAGTGCGGCACTCCCTCAGCACCGACCCTCCCACAGTGCGGCACTCCCTCAGCACTGACCCTCCCACAGTGCGGCACTCCCTCAGCACTGACCCTCCCACAGTGCGGCGCTCCCTCAGCACTGACCCTCCCACAGTGCGGCGCTCCCTCAGCACTGACCCTCCCACAGTGCGGCACTCCCTCAGCACTGACCCTCCCACAGTGCGGCGCTCCCTCAGCACTGACCCTCCCACAGTGCAGCGCTCCCTCAGCACCGACCCTCCCACAGTGCGGCGCTCCCTCAGCACCAACCCTCCCACAGTGCGGCGCTCCCTCAGCACCGACCCTCCCACAGTGCGGCGCTCCCTCAGCACCGACCCTCCCACAGTGCGGCACTCCCTCAGCACCGACCCTCCCACAGTGCGGCACTCCCTCAGCACTGACCCTCCCACAGTGCGGCACTCCCTCAGCACTGACCCTCCCACAGTGCGGCGCTCCCTCAGCACTGACCCTCCCACAGTGCGGCGCTCCCTCAGCACTGACCCTCCCACAGTGCGGCACTCCCTCAGCACTGACCCTCCCACAGTGCGGCGCTCCCTCAGCACTGACCCTCCCACAGTGCAGCGCTCCCTCAGCACCGACCCTCCCACAGTGCGGCGCTCCCTCAGCACCAACCCTCCCACAGTGCGGCGCTCCCTCAGCACCAACCCTCCCACAGTGCGGCGCTCCCTCAGCACCAACCCTCCCACAGTGCGGCGCTCCCTCAGCACCGACCCTCCCACAGTGCGGCGCTCCCTCAGCACTGACCCTCCCACAGTGCGGCGCTCCCTCAGCCCCGACCCTCCCACAGTGCGGCGCTCCCTCAGCACCGACCCTCCCACAGTGCGGCGCTCCCTCAGCACCGACCCTCCCACAGTGCGGCGCTCCCTCAGCACCGACCCTCCCACAGTGCGGCGCTCCCTCAGCACCGACCCTCCCACAGTGCGGCGCTCCCTCAGCACTGACCCTCCCACAGTGCGGCCCTCCCTCCGCACTGACCCTCCCACAGTGCGGCCCTCCCTCCGCACTGACCCTCCCACAGTGCGGCGCTCCCTCAGCACCAACCCTCCCACAGTGCGGCGCTCCCTCAGCACCGACCCTCCCACAGTGCGGCGCTCCCTCAGCACCGACCCTCCCACAGTGCGGCGCTCCCTCAGCACTGACCCTCCCACAGTGCGGCCCTCCCTCCGCACTGACCCTCCCACAGTGCGGCCCTCCCTCCGCACTGACCCTCCCACAGTGCGGCGCTCCCTCAGCACCAACCCTCCCACAGTGCGGCGCTCCCTCAGCACCGACCCTCCCACAGTGCGGCGCTCCCTCAGCACCGACCCTCCCACAGTGCGGCGCTCCCTCAGCACTGACCCTCCCACAGTGCGGCGCTCCCTCAGCACCGACCCTCCCACAGTGTGGCGCTCCCTCAGCACTGACCCTCCCACAGTGCGGCGCTCCCTCAGCACCAACCCTCCCACAGTGCGGCGCTCCCTCAGCACCGACCCTCCCACAGTGCGGGCCTGGATTCTTGCTGCGGTTATGGGAGTCACAGGAAGCTTGAGTGTGGTTGGGGGGCCTGGCACTCCTTGCGGATTGACTAACTCTGAGCTCTGTCCCCTCTCTCCGGCCAGATGGACAAGCTGGTGGCAGTGGTGGGGAACCAGAGTAGCATCGCCAGCTTCCTACAGTGGAAGCCCGTGGCTTACAGCTCCCCCGCGGCCTCGCTGGCCACCTCTGTGCCCTCCCGGGACTACGGCCTGAGGATAGGCCGCAAACTGAGCCTGCCGGCCTCCACCATCGCCTACGCCTTCTTCGGAGCGGCGCTGCCCGGAGGCGCCCACGTGACGGCGATGAACATATCCTTTGGGAGACCTGGGGGCGACCTCTACAACGCCAGCCGATACATCAGCTGGTAAGCCCTGGCTGGCGAGGGGGAAGACCCCGTGGCACGAGGGCGTGGGCGTGGGAGGGGCAGCAGGAGGGTTGAGCTGGGTCCAGGGCCTCCTCGAGTGCCCGCCTGTACTCGGGTGCGGGGGGGAGGGTCGGGACTGCGGCAGATCTAGAAAGGGGACTCTCTGCGCCACCCCCGCCTCTCTCTCTCCCTCTGCGCCACCCCCTGTCTCTCTCTCTCTCCCTCTGCGCCACCCCCGCCTCTCTCTCTCCCTCTGCGTCACCCCCGTCTCTCTCTCTCCCTCTGCGCCACCCCCCGTCTCTCTCTCTCCCTCTGTGTCACCCCCGTCTCTCTCTCTCCCTCTGCGTCACTCCCGTCTCTCTCTCTCCCTCTGCATCACCTCCGTCTCTCTCTCTCCCTCTGCGCCACCCCCCCGTCTCTCTCTCTCCCCCTGCGCCCCCCCGTCTCTCTCTCTCCCTCTGCGCCCCCCCCCGTCCCGCTCTCTCCCTCTGCACCCCCCCCCCCCGTCTCTCTCTCTCCCTCTGCGCCCCCCCCGTCTCTCTCTCTCCCTCTGCGCCACCCCCGTCTCTCTCTCTCCCTCTGCGCCCCCCCCCCCGTCTCTCTCTCTCCCTCTGCGCCACCCCCGTCTCTCTCTCTCTCCCTCTGCGTCACCCCTGCCTCTCTCTCTCCCTCTGCGCCAGCCCGCCTCTCACTCTCCCTCTGCACCACCCCCGTCTCAATCTCTCCCTCTGCGCCATCCTGTCTCTCTCCCTCTGCGCCACCCCCGTCTCTCTCTCTCTCTCCCTCTGCGCCACCCACTGTCTCTCTCTCTCCCGCCCTCTGCGCCACCCCCGTCTGCCTCTCTCTCCCTCTGCGCCAGGCCCCGTCTCTCTCTCTCTCCCTCTGCGCCACCCCCCGTCTGCCTCTCTCTCCCTCTGCGCCAGGCCCCGTCTCCCTCTCTCCCTCTGGGCCACCCTGTCTCTCTCTCTCCCTCTGCGCCACCCCGTCTCTCTCTCTGCCCCTCAGCGAATAGGTAACCGTCGGATTGGCGCTAAGTGACCAGGTGGGTCCACCTTTAACCTCTGACCTTGGCTTCCCTCCCGCAGGTCGGCCCTGATTGGCTACGGGGAGCCCCCAGTGGAAGGATTCTCCACGTTGGTTATGGGTATAATGGCGGTTGGTTTGGGGTTGCCCATTCTGCTCCTGCTCTTCGGGGGGTTGTCTGTCTGTGTTATACACAGGAAGCGGGCATCCTTGGCCTACCAGCCTGTCAACTAGAAGCCGGGACATTGAGGAGATAACACACTGGCTCGCTTCCCATTTCCCACCGCAACCCTCTTTCCGGAACCATCTCTGCTGAAGGAGTCCAAGATTTAACCCGTGTGGGGTTTGGGAATCAACATTAAAAACTGTATCACTTTCCGAAGTCAACTCCCTCGACAGTGTCGAGGGAACTTTACTCTGTATCTAACCCCGTGCTGTACCTGTCCTGAGAGTGTTTGATGGGGGACAGTGTCGAGGGAGCTTCACTCTGTATCTAACCCTGTGCTGTACCTGTCCTGGGAGTGTTTGATGGGGGACAGTGTCGAGGGAGCTTCACTCTGTATCTAACCCCGTGCTGTACCTGTCCTGTGTGTGTTTGATGGGGGACAGTGTCGAGGGAGCTTCACTCTGTATCTAACCCCGTGCTGTACCTGTCCTGTGTGTGTTTGATGGGGGACAGTGTCGAGGGAGCTTCACTCTGTATCTAACCCTGTGCTGTACCTGTCCTGGGAGTGTTTGATGGGGACAGTGTAGAGGGAGCTTTACTCTGTATCTAACCCCGTGCTGTACCTGTCCTGTGTGTGTTTGATGGGGGACAGTGTCGAGGGAGCTTCACTCTGTATCTAACCCTGTGCTGTACCTGTCCTGGGAGTGTTTGATGGGGACAGTGTAGAGGGAGCTTTACTCTGTATCTAACCCCGTGCTGTACCTGTCCTGAGAGTGTTTGATGGGGGACAGTGTCGAGGGAGCTTCACTCTGTATCTAACCCTGTGCTGTACCTGTCCTGGGAGTGTTTGATGGGGGACAGTGTCGAGGGAGCTTCACTCTGTATCTAACCCTGTGCTGTACCTGTCCTGGGAGTGTTTGATGGGGGACAGTGTCGAGGGAGCTTCACTCTGTATCTAACCCCGTGCTGTACCTGTCCTGTGTGTGTTTGATGGGGGACAGTGTCGAGGGAGCTTCACTCTGTATCTAACCCCGTGCTGTACCTGTCCTGTGTGTGTTTGATGGGGGACAGTGTCGAGGGAGCTTCACTCTGTATCTAACCCTGTGCTGTACCTGTCCTGGGAGTGTTTGATGGGGACAGTGTAGAGGGAGCTTTACTCTGTATCTAACCCCGTGCTGTACCTGTCCTGTGTGTGTTTGATGGGGGACAGTGTCGAGGGAGCTTCACTCTGTATCTAACCCTGTGCTGTACCTGTCCTGGGAGTGTTTGATGGGGACAGTGTAGAGGGAGCTTTACTCTGTATCTAACCCCGTGCTGTATCTGTCCTGTGTGTGTTTGATGGGGGGACAGTGTAGAGGGAGCTTTACTCTGTATCTAACCCCGTGCTGTACCTGTCCTGGGAGTGTTTGATGGGGGACAGTGTAGAGGGAGCTTTACTCTGTATCTAACCCCGTGCTGTACCTGTCCTGGGAGTGTTCGATGGGGGACAGTGTAGAGGGAGCTTTCCTCTGTATCTAACCCCGTGCTGTACCTGTCCTGGGAGTGTTTGATGGGGGGACAGTGCAGAGGGAGCTTTACTCTGTATCTAACCCCATGCTGTACCTGTCCTGTGTGTGTTTGATGGGGGGACAGTGTCGAGGGAGCTTTACTCTATCTAACCCTGTGCTGTACTTGTCCTGGGAATTTTGATGGAGACAGTGTAGAGGGAGCTTTACTCTGTATCTAACCCCGTGCTGTACCTGTCCTGTGTGTGTTTGATGGGGGACAGTGTAGAGGGAGCTTTACTCTGTATCTAACCCCGTGCTGTACCTGTCCTGGGAGTTTTGATGGAGACAGCGTAGAGGGAGCTTTACTCTGTATCTAACCCCGTGCTGTACCTATCCTGTGTGTGTTTGATGGGGGGACAGTGTAGAGGGAGCTTTACTCTGTATCTAACCCCGTGCTGTACCTGTCCTGTGTGTGTTTGATGGGGGGACAGTGTAGAGGGAGCTTTACTCTGTATCTAAGTCCGTGCTGTACCTGTCCTGGGAGTGTTTGATGGGGGGACAGTGTCGAGGGAGCTTTACTCTATCTAACCCCGTGCTGTACCTGTCCTGGGAGTGTTTGATGGGGGACAGTGTAGAGGGAGCTTTACTCTGAATCTAACCCCGTGCTGTACCTGTCCTGGGAGTGTTTGATGGGGACAGTGTAGAGGGAGCTTCACTCTCTATCTAACCTCATGCTATATATGTCCTGGGAGTGTTTGATGGGGGATGGGGTAGAGGGAGCTTTACTCTCTATCTAACCCCGTGCTGTACCTGTCCTGGGAGTGTTTGATGGGGGACAGTGTAGAGGGAGCTTTACTCTGTATCTAACCCCATGCTGTACCTGTCCTGTGTGTGTTTGATCGGGGAACAGTGTAGAGGGAGCTTTACTCTGTATCTAACCCCGTGCTGCACCTGTCCTGGGAGTGTTTGATGGGGGACAGTGTAGAGGGAGCTTTACTCTGTATCTAACCCCGTGCTGTACCTGTCCTGGGAGTGTTTGATGGGGGGACAGTGTAGAGGGAGCTTTACTCTGTATCTAACCCCGTGCTGTACCTGTCCTGGGAGTTTTTGATGGGGGAAGGGACGCAGTCGCAGGTTAATGGATCACACACGTATCCGGAACAGTGTTCCCTGTTGCCTCTGGGGGCAGCCTGGGGTAAGGTGGTGTCCTGGGATATTTTGAGGGGAAAATTAACAGTTTAATTTTTAATCGCTGCACAGTTGGAAACCACGTGATTTGCAGAATGCGCAGAATCTTATTAAATCATTCTTACTGATCAAACGGGAACCTGCTGTTGTGTGGAACTATTCAAATATCTCGACGGCGTGGCTGTACCCACTGGAGTTCCTCCTGGCAGGCCAACCTGCGCAAAGCAAGATTCCACAAAGGGCACCGTGCGCTGTTAACATTGCGGGATGTCAACTGAGGGATAAGTCCACCCCTTCCCCGGGAACCTCTGCTCATCGTGACAACCACCGTGGGATCTTCCTTTTCTTTTTATTCATTCCTGGGACATGGGCGTCGCTGGCTGGACCAGCATTTATTGCCCATCCCTAGTTGCCCTTGGAGGGCAGTTGAGAGTCAGCCACACTGCTGTGGGCTCTGGAGTCACATGTAGGCCAGACCGGGGTAAGGACGGCAGATTTCCTTTCCTCAAGGGAACCAGATGGGTTTTTCCCGACAATGGGTCAGCAGTAGATTCTTAATTCCAAATATTTTTTTATTGAATTCATATTCCACCATCTGCCGTGGCGGGATTCGAACCCGGGTCACAGAATCAAAGAATCCCTACAGTGCAGAAGGAGGCCATTCGGCCCATCAAGTCTGCACCGACCACAATCCCACCCAGGCCCTGTCCCCATAACCCCATGCATTTACCCGAGCTAATCCCCCTGACACTAAGGGGCAATTTAGCATGGCCAATCCCCCTAACCTGCACATCTTTGGACACTTGGGGGAAATTTAGCATGGCCAATCCACCTAACCTGCACATCTTTAGACACTAAGGGGCAATTTAGCATGGCCAATCCATCTAACCTGCACATCTTTGGACACTAAGGGGCAATTTAGCATGGCCAATCCCCCTAATCTGCACATCTTTGGACACTTGGGGGCAATTTAGCACGGCCAATCCACCTAACCTGCACATCTTTGGACACTTGGGGGCAATTTAGCATGGCCAATCCACCTAACCCACACATCTTTGGACACTAAGGGGCAATTTAGCATGGCCAATCCACCTAACCTGCACATCTTTGGACGCTAAGGAGCAATTTAGCATGGCCAATCCACCTAACCTGCACATCTTTGGATGCTAAGGGGCAATTTAGCATGGCCAATCCACCGAACCTGCACATCTTTGGATACTAAGGGGCAATTTAGCACGGCCAATCCACCTAACCTGCACATCTTTGGACACTAAGGGACAATTTAGCATGGCCAATCCACCTAACCTGCACATCTTTGGACACTAAGGGACAATTTAGCATGGCCAATCCATCTAACCTATGCGTCTTTCAGACTGTGGGAGGAAACTGGAGCACCCAGGGGAAACCCACACAGACACGGGGAGAACGTGCAGACTGCACACAGTCAGTGACCCAAGCCGGGAATCGAACCCGGGTCCCTGGCGCTGTGTGGCAGCAGTGCTAACCCAGTGCGCCACTCTGGTTCCTCAGAGCATGAGCTGGGTGTAATAGCCTCGCCTTAATACCCACTGGGCCATCTCCTCCCCCCCCATCCTCCCGCTTGATGTCTCGGTCGGAGAGGAGGGCGCAGCGACCCTCTCGGTAAGTGGCGGTAAGAACGTCGGACGCCCCTCTCGCGTGGCGCGCGGGGGTCCCCCTTGAACTGAGGGGCCAACGGAAGTGGGTGCCCCCCATCCCACCACGAGCAGCGTACGACTTTCCCTCAGCGGCTGCGAGGGCTCGCATAGCCGAATGGGCGCGGGCGGAGCGAACGCAAACCGTGCCAGCGCTGGCAACCGGGACGGCGTCAATAAAAGAGACATCTGCGGCTGCCATCTTGAAAACTTTATTCCAGTTCTGAGCAACACATGAGAATATTTTGCACACATAAAGGGGAGGGGGGGAGGCTGCGAAAGACGGACACGGGGGAGGGGGGGTGAGAATGGGGTGACAATACAACCTGGGCCAATGAGTTGTCCCTGATGGGGTTGGGGGAGGGGGTGACGCTGCATACGCCCTTGTTGCCGATTTGGCCTCAGCACCTTCATGCAGAGGCCATCACTGGAAGCGACGGTTGCTCTTGATTCAATGGGGTCGCACGGAGCGATCCGTAGAATCCCCGTCGGGGGTGAGGAGACAATTTGGCCCATCGAGGCTGCGCCCACCCTCCGATAGAGCCTCACCTGCGTCCTCCACCTATGCAATTTAGCATGGCCAATCCACCTAACCTGCACATCTTTGGACACTAAGGGGCAATTTAGCACGGCCAATCCACCTAGAAAGAGTTATAGAATCCTGCAGTGCAGAAGGAGGCCATTCGGCCCATCAAGTCCAAAGATGTGCGGGTTAGGTTGATTGGCCATGCTAAAAAAATTGCCCTTAGTGTCCTGAGATGCGTAGGTTAGAGGGATTAGCGGGTAAATATGTAGGGATATGGGGGTAGGGCCTGGGTGGGATTGTGATCAGTGCAGACCCGATGGGCCGAATGGCCTCTTTCTGTACTGTAGGGTTTCTTTCTTTCTATGAAGTCGACACCGACCACAATCTCACCCAGGCCCTAACCCCATAATCCCACATATTTACCCTAGCTAGTTCCCCTGACACTAAGGGGCAATTTAGCATGGCCAATCCACCTAACCTGCACATCTTTGGACACTAAGGGGCAATTTAGCACGGCCAATCCACCTAACCTGCACATCTTTGGACACTAAGGGGCAATTTAGCACGGCCAATCCACCCTAACCTGCACATCTTTGGACACTAAGGGGCAATTTAGCATGGCCAATTCACCTAACCTGCACATCTTTGGACACTAAGGAACAATTTAGCATAGCCAATCCACCTAACCTGCACATCTTTGGACACTAAGGGGCAATTTAGCACGGCCAATCCACCTAACCTGCACATCTTTGGACACTAAGGGGCAATTTAGCACGGCCAATCCACCCTAACCTGCACATCTTTGGACACTAAGGGGCAATTTAGCATGGCCAATTCACCTAACCTGTACATCTTTGGACACTAAGGAACAATTTAGCATGGCCAATCCACCTAACCTGCACATCTTTGGACACTAAGGGGCAATTTAGCACGGCCAATCCACCTAACCTGCACATCTTTGGACACTAAGGGGCAATTTAGCACGGCCAATCCACCCTAACCTGCACATCTTTGGACACTAAGGGGCAATTTAGCATGGCCAATTCACCTAACCTGCACATCTTTGGACACTAAGGAACAATTTAGCATGGCCAATCCACCTAACCTGCACATCTTTGGACACTAAGGGGCAATTTAGCACGGCCAATCCACCTAACCCACACGTCTGTGGAGTGTGGGAGGAAACCGGAGTACCCGGAGGAAACCCACACAGACACGGGGGGAGAACGTTCAAACTCCACACAGACAGTGACCAGAGGCCGGAATTGAACCCGGGTGCCTGGCGCAGTGAGGGAGTTGTGCTAGCCCACTGTGCCACTCTTAAAGGGGGCAAAAGTCTCACCCTTAAACTCCCAACAGTGCAGCCAATGGGAGGTTAGTTGGGGGAGGGGGGGCGAGGGGGGAGTTTGAAGAATGGCCTTTGCAAAAAAAATGGCGGAGAGGGAAAGGAATTTCTTTGTTACGAAAAAAAGAGAAGTCAATAAATAAAAGGAACCTTACTACGGCAGTTCAGAACCTTAACAACTTTGGGGGTTGTTTCTTATCAGAGTCCCAAGCGAGGAGGAAGAACAGACATGGTTTTGGGGGTGGGGGGGAAAGAGGGAGGGGAGTGAGGTCCCGAGAATACATATTTACACAGCGGGGAGCCAACAGCAACGGAGGGCCACAAACAGAGAACAAGTGAGCAAGGTCCGACTGGGGGGAGGTTTTGTCTGCTGGGCGTCTGCGGCTGGTGTTCGATCCGATGGGACGCGCCTGGGTGCACCAGTCCATCACCGTGGGGCGCCCATAGTCCAAGGCATCAGCCGGGCGTGGGTTCTACGCTCGCTCCCCTGTCTCTGGATCGATCTCCATTTCTGCGGAAGGAGAGGCGAGGTGTGAGAGAGAGAGAGACGACGGTTGTTTTTATTAGTGTCACAAGCAGACTTGCATTAACACCGCAATGAAGTTACTCTGAAAATCCCCCCCGTCGTCGCACTCCAGTTCGGGTACACTGAGGGACAATTTAGCACGGTCGACGCACCCTAACCAGCATGTCTTCGGACACTAAGGGGCAATTTAGCACGGCCAATCCACCTAACCTGCACATCTTTGGACACTAAGGGGCAATTTAGCATGGCCAATCCACCCTAACCTACACATCTTTGGACACTAAGGGGCAATTTAGCATGGCCAATCCACCCTAACCTGCACATCTTTGGACACTAAGGGGCAATTTAGCACGGCCAATCCACCCTAACCTGCACATCTTTGGACACTAAGGGGCAATTTAGCATGGCCAATCCACCTAACCTGCACATCTTTGGACACTAAGGGGCAATTTAGCATGGCCAATCCACCTAACCTGCACATCTTTGGACACTAAGGGTCAATTTAGCATGGCCAATCCACCTAACCTGCACATCTTTGGACACTAAGGGTCAATTTAGCATGGCCAATCCACCCTAACCTGCACATCTTTGGACACTAAGGGGCAATTTAGCATGGCCAATCCACCCCAACCTGCACATCTTTGGACACTAAGGGGCAATTTAGCATGGCCAATCCACCTAACCTGCACATCTTTGGACACTAAGGGTCAATTTAGCATGGCCAATCCACCCTAACCTGCACATCTTTGGACACTAAGGGGCAATTTAGCATGGCCAATCCACCTAACCTGCACATCTTTGGACACTAAGGGGCAATTTAGCACGGCCAATCCACCTAACCTGCGCATCTTTGGACACTAAGGGGCAATTTAGCACGGCCAATCCACCCTAACCTGCACATCTTTGGACACTAAGGGGCAATTTAGCACGGCCAATCCACCTAACCTGCACATCTTTGGACACTAAGGGGCAATTTAGCACGGCCAATCCACCTAACCTGCGCATCTTTGGACACTAAGGGGCAATTTAGCATGGCCAATCCACCTAACCTGCACATCTTTGGACACTAAGGGGCAATTTAGCATGGCCAATCCCCCTAACCTGCGCATCTTTGGACACTAAGGGGCAATTTAGCATGGCCAATCCACCCTAACCTGCACATCTTTGGACACTAAGGGGCAATTTAGCACGGCCAATCCACCGAACCTGCACACGAACCAACTCGAGAACAGCTTCTTCCCTGCTGCTGTCAGACTTTTGAATGGACCTATCTTGCACTAAGTTGATCTTTCTCTACACCCTAGCTATGTCTGTAACACTACATTCTGAACCCTCTCCTTTCCTTCGCTATGAACGGTATGCTTTGTCTGTAAAGCGCGTGAGAAATAATACTTTTCACTGTATCCCAATATATGTGACAATAATAAATCAAATCAAATCTTTGGACATTAAGGGGCAACTTAGCACGGCCAATCCACCTAACCTGCACAACTTTGGACTGTGGGAGGAAACCCACGCAGACACGGGGAGAACGAGCAGACTCCACACAGACAGTGACCCAAGCAGGGAATCGAACCCGGGTCCCTAGAGCTGTGCCACCATGCCTTCCTCCTTGCTCACTTGGGGTTACAGAACCGTGGTGGCAATGGGAGCGAGATCACCCGGTTGCATTGAGTAGTGGAGTGTTGACAGTACCCTGCTTGAGAGACCGGGTGGCCCTCTTTTCCCCCCTCACACTCAATTTGAAAGTAAATAGGGATAGGAGGGAGGCCTTTCAGCCTCTTGCCCACCCCTGAGTGTCAAACTCTTCGAAAACCTGGCGCAACTCACTGGGATCGCCTGTTGTTCCTCCGAAGCCTGAAATGTAGGCCCCATTTCTCCTCAATCCCTCCCCCTGCATCTCATCCTGGCCACCAGTGTCGAGAAACCTCATTGTACCCCCCTCCTAAAGTAAGTCCATCCCTCCTCCTTTCGGCAGGCTGAAACCGGTACACCGAGCTGCGGTCCCACCAAAGTCTTTCAGAGTCACGGCAAGACTTCCTTTTTCTTGTTCTCTGGGCTGCTAACATGCCACTTAGCTTCCTCATTTCTCATCCCCGTCCCGTTGTGCTAACTCTCCCAAGGGACTCAAATCCCCCAGAATGTCAACACTTTAACAATCAAAGGACAAAGAAAATTACAGCACAGGAACA
>NW_027593640.1:0-29005 GCF_964213995.1 Mustelus asterias
TGAATGGATTTGTGACCTCACTATTCTAACAGGTCACCCTGAACAAAACACGGCGGACTGGGGGCTGAATGCGTGCAGTTCTGGTCACTGTGCTACCAGGAGGGTGTGGAAGCTTTGGAGAGAGTGTAAAGAAGGTTCACCAGGATGTTTCCTGGTCTCGAGGGTGTCGGCTATGAGGAGAGGTTGAATAAACTAGGATTGTTTTCACTGGAGAGACGGAGGTTGAGGGGAGACCCTGATAGGGGTTTACAAAATGATGAGAGGCACGGACAGGGTGGATAGTCAGAGGCTTTTCCCCAGGGTGGAAGTGTCAATTACCCGGGGGGGCACAGGTTCAAGGCGAGAGGGGGAAAGTTTAAGGGAGATGTGCGGGGGGAGGTTTTTCATGCAGAGAGTGTTGGGTGCCTGGAACGCGCTGTCAGAGAGGGTGGTGGAAGCAGCAACATGAGTAACATTGAAGAGGCATCTGGGATAGGTCCATGAATAGGGAGGGAATCGAGGGATAGGGACCGAGTGAGGGCAGAAGGTTATTTTTCAGTTTATTTGGGGCATCATGGTCAGCACAGGATTGGAGGGCCGAAGGGCCTGTCCCTGTGCTGTACTGTTCTTTGTTCTCTGAAAGTCTGAACAGGGTTCCATCTGTGCACTGGGATCAGGAGAGCGGAGAGACGTCGGGGGTGTGGGGGGGCCCGAGGAGGGTCTCTTTCAGCTCCGAGGGACTGAGATCTTGGGGAGCTCACAGGAAGAACCAAGCAATCTGCTCAGACCTTGAGCTGGAGTGGCCGGGGTGAATCGTGGGCCCCTCATCTCAGGGCGGAGAGGCTGTGTCCTGGGAGGAGTGGGAAGAGGTCTGAATCTGCAGGTGTTCCCAGGGCTGAAGGGGTTAAATTGCGAGGCCGGGCGGCGGAGACAGGGGCTGTGATCCCTCTGGAAGATTGCAGGGTGGAGGAGGGGGTTTGGAGGAGACGGGGCGATGGAGATTAACACTGTGGTTGGATTCCCCTCTCTCTGACCGATGGGTGCTTTAACTTGCAGCTGCGGGGTTCCAGTCAAGGTCGAGATGTTGTCCACAGTCCTGATCTTCCTCTGGGCCACAGGAACCCTGGCCTTCCAACCCCTGAACAGTAAGGGCAGTGTGACACACAGCGACATCACCAGGATGGGAGCCCTGCGCATCACCCACACAATATTCCAGCAACATCCCAACTTCCAGGGCAAGGTCCTCGCTCCCAGATCCATCCCGGTGAGTCAAAGCATCCAGGACAGCTCCGAGCTCAGGCTCATTCAGGAGACAACACAACAGAATCAACGACCATTCCTAACATGGAGGGACAGGAAGGATAACAAATGACCAATGATAACAGGGGAGGGTATAGAGGGAGCTTTACTCTGTGTCTAACCCCGTGCTGTACCTGTCCTGGGAGTGTTTGATGGGGGACAGTGTAGAGGGAGCTTTACTCTGTATCTAACCCCGTGCTGTACCTGTCCTGGGAGTGTTTGATGGGGACAGTGTAGAGGGAGCTTTACTCTGTATCTAACCCCGTGCTGTACCTGTCCTGGGAGTGTTTGATGGGGGACAGTGTAGAGGGAGCTTTACTCTGTATCTCACCCCGTGCTGTACCTGTCCTGGGAGTGTTTGATGGGGGACAGTGTAGAGGGAGCTTTACTCTGTATCTCACCCCGTGCTGTACCCGTCCTGGGAGTGTTTGATGAGGACAGTGTAGAGGGAGCTTTACTCTGTATCTAACCCCGTGCTGTACCTGTCGTGAGAGTGTTTGATGGGGACAGTGTAGAGGGAGCTTTACTCTGTATCTAACCCCGTGCTGTACCTGTCCTGGGAGTGTTTGATGGGGACAGTGTAGAGGGAGCTTTACTCTGTATCTAACCCCGTGCTGTACCTGTCCTGGGAGTGTTTGATGGGGACAGTGTAGAGGGAGCTTTACTCTGTATCTAACCCCGTGCTGTACCTGTCCTGGGAGTGTTTGATGGGGGACAGTGTCGAGGGAGCTTTACTCTGTATCTAACCCCGTGCTGTACCTGTCCTGGGAGTGTTTGATGGGGGACAGTGTAGAGGGAGCTTTACTCTGTATCTAACCCCGTGCTGTACCTGTCCTGGGAGTGTTTGATGGGGACAGTGTAGAGGGAGCTTTACTCTGTATCTAACCCCATGCTGTACCTGTCCTGGGAGTGTTTGATGGGGACAGTGTAGAGGGAGCTTTACTCTGTATCTAACCCCGTGCTGTACCTGTCCTGGGAGTGTTTGATGGGGGACAGTGTCGAGGGAGCTTTACTCTGTATCTAAACCCGTGCTGTACCTGTCCTGGGAGTGTTTGATGTGGGACAGTGTAGAGGGAGCTTTACTCTGTATCTAACCCCGTGCTGAACCTGTCCTGGGAGTGTTTGATGGGGACAGTGTAGAGGGAGCTTTACTCTGTATCTAACCCCATGCTGTACCTGTCCTGGGAGTGTTTGATGGGGGACAGTGTAGAGGGAGCTTTACTCTGTATCTAACCCCGTGCTGTACCTGTCCTGGGAGTGTTTGATGGGGACAGTGTAGAGGGAGCTTTACTCTGTATCTAACCCCGTGCTGTACCTGTCCTGGGAGTGTTTGATGGGGACAGTGTAGAGGGAGCTTTACTCTGTATCTAACCCCGTGCTGTACCTGTCCTGGGAGTGTTTGATGGGGACAGTGTAGAGGGAGCTTTACTCTGTATCTAACCCCGTGCTGTACCTGTCCTGGGAGTGTTTGATGGGGGACAGTGTAGAGGGAGCTTTACTCTGTATCTAACCCCATGCTGTACCTGTCCTGGGAGTGTTTGATGGGGGACAGTGTAGAGGGAGCTTTACTCTGTATCTAACCCCGTGCTGTACCTGTCCTGGGAGTGTTTGATGGGGACAGTGTAGAGGGAGCTTTACTCTGTATCTAACCCCGTGCTGTACCTGTCCTGGGAGTGTTTGATGGGGACAGTGTAGAGGGAGCTTTACTCTGTATCTAACCCCGTGCTGTACCTGTCCTGGGAGTGTTTGATGGGGACAGTGTAGAGGGAGCTTCACTCTGTATCTAACCCCGTGCTGTCCCTGCCCTGGGAGTGTTTGATGGGGAGAGTGTAGAGGGAGCTTTACTCTGTATCTAACCCCGTGCTGTACCTGTCCTGGGAGTGTTTGATGGGGACAGTGTAGAGGGAGCTTTACTCTGTATCTAACCCCGTGCTGTCCCTGCCCTGGGAGTGTTTGATGGGGACAGTGTAGAGGGAGCTTTACTCTGTATCTAACCCCGTGCTGTACCTGTCCTGGGAGTGTTTGATGGGGACAGTGTAGAGGGAGCTTTACTCTGTATCTAACCCCGTGCTGTACCTGTCCTGGGAGTGTTTGATGGGGACAGTGTAGAGGGAGCTTTACTCTGTATCTAACCCCGTGCTGTACCTGTCCTGGGAGTGTTTGATGGGGACAGTGGAGAGGGAGCTTTACTCTGTATCTAACCCCGTGCTGTACCTGTCCTGGGAGTGTTTGATGGGGACAGTGTAGATGGAGCTTTACTCTGTATCTAACCCTGTGCTGTCCCTGTCCTGGGAGTGTTTGATGCGGACAGTGTAGAGGGAGCTTTACTCTGTATCTAACCCCGTGCTGTACCTGTCCTGGGAGTGTTTGATGGGGACAGTGTAGAGGGAGGTTTACTCTGTATCTAACCCCGTGCTGTACCTGTCCTGGGAGTGTTTGATGGGGACAGTGTAGAGGGAGCTTTACTCTGTATCTAACCCCGTGCTGTACCTGTCCTGGGAGTGTTTGATGGGGACAGTGTAGATGGAGCTTTACTCTGTATCTAACCCCGTGCTGTACCTGTCCTGGGAGTGTTTGATGCGGACAGTGTAGAGGGAGCTTTACTCTGTATCTAACCCCGTGCTGTACCTGTCCTGGGAGTGTTTGATGGGGACAGTGTAGAGGGAGCTTTACTCTGTATCTAACCCCGTGCTGTACCTGACCCGGGAGTCTTTGATGGGGACAGTGTAGAGGGAGCTTTACTCTGTATCTAACCCCGTGCTGTACCTGTCCTGGGGGTGTTTGATGGGGACAGTGTAGAGGGAGCTTTACTCTGTATCTAACCCCGTGCTGTACCTGTCCTGGGAGTGTTTGATGGGGACAGTGTAGAGGGAGCCTTACTCTGTATCTAACCCCGTGCTGTACCTGTCCTGGGAGTGTTTGATGGGGACAGTGTAGAGGGAGCTTTACTCTGTATCTAACCCCGTGCTGTACCTGTCCTGGGAGTGTTTGATGGGGACAGTGTAGAGGGAGCTTTACTCTGTATCTAACCCCGTGCTGTACCTCTCCTGGGAGTGTTTGATGGGGACAGTGTAGAGGGAGCTTTACTCTGTATCTAACCCCGTGCTGTACCTGTCCTGGGAGTGTTTGATGGGACATTGTAGAGGGAGCTTTACTCTGTATCTAACCCCGTGCTGTACCTGTCCTGGGAGTGTTTGATGGGACAGTGTAGAGGGAGCTTTACTCTGTATCTAACCCCGTGTTGTACCTGTCCTGGGAGTGTTTGATGGGGGACAGTGTAGTGGGAGCTTTACTCTGTATCTAACCCCGTGCTGTACCTGTCCTGGGAGTGTTTGATGGGGACAGTGTCGAGGGAGCTTTACTCTGTATCTAACCCCGTGCTGTACCTGTCCTGGGAGAGTTTTTAATGGGGACAGTGTAGAGGGAGCTTTACTCTGTATCTAACCCCGTGCTGTACCTGTCCTGGGAGTGTTTGATGGGGACAGTGTCGAGGGAGCTTTACTCTGTATCTAACCCCGTGCTGTACCTGCCCTGGGAGTGTTTGATGGGGACAGTGTCGAGGGAGCTTTACTCTGTATCGAACCCCGTGCTGTACCTGTCCTGGGAGTGTTTGATGGGGACAGTGTAGAGGGAGCTTCACTCTGTATCTAACCCCGTGCTGTACCTGTCCTGGGAGTGTTTGATGGGGACAGTGTAGAGGGAGCTTTACTCTGTATCTAACCCCGTGCTGTACCTGTCCTGGGAGTGTTTGATGAGGGACAGTGTCGAGGGAGCTTTACTCTGTATCTAACCCCGTGCTGTACCTGTCCTGGGAGTGTTTGATGGGGGACAGTGTAGAGGGAGCTTTACTCTGTATCTAACCCCGTGCTGTACCTGTCCTGGGAGTGTTTGATGGGGACAGTGTAGAGGGAGCTTTACTCTGTATCTAACCCCGTGCTGTACCTGTCCTGGGAGTGTTTGATGGGGACAGTGTAGAGGGAGCTTTACTCTGTATCTAACCCCGTGCTGTACCTGTCCTGGGAGTGTTTGATGGGGACAGTGTAGAGGGAGCTTTACTCTGTATCTAACCCCGTGCTGTACCTGTCCTGGGAGTGTTTGATGGGGACAGTGTAGAGGGAGCTTTACTCTGTATCTAACCCCGTGCTGTACCTCTCCTGGGAGTGTTTGATGGGGACAGTGTAGAGGGAGCTTTACTCTGTATCTAACCCCGTGCTGTACCTGTCCTGGGAGTGTTTGATGGGACAGTGTAGAGGGAGCTTTACTCTGTATCTAACCCCGTGCTGTACCTGTCCTGGGAGTGTTTGATGGGACAGTGTAGAGGGAGCTTTACTCTGTATCTAACCCCGTGTTGTACCTGTCCTGGGAGTGTTTGATGGGGGACAGTGTAGTGGGAGCTTTACTCTGTATCTAACCCCGTGCTGTACCTGTCCTGGGAGTGTTTGATGGGGACAGTGTCGAGGGAGCTTTACTCTGTATCTAACCCCGTGCTGTACCTGTCCTGGGAGAGTTTTTAATGGGGACAGTGTAGAGGGAGCTTTACTCTGTATCTAACCCCGTGCTGTACCTGTCCTGGGAGTGTTTGATGGGGACAGTGTCGAGGGAGCTTTACTCTGTATCTAACCCCGTGCTGTACCTGCCCTGGGAGTGTTTGATGGGGACAGTGTCGAGGGAGCTTTACTCTGTATCGAACCCCGTGCTGTACCTGTCCTGGGAGTGTTTGATGGGGACAGTGTAGAGGGAGCTTTACTCTGTATCTAACCCCGTGCTGTACCTGTCCTGGGAGTGTTTGATGGGGACAGTGTAGAGGGAGCTTTACTCTGTATCTAACCCCGTGCTGTACCTGTCCTGGGAGTGTTTGATGAGGGACAGTGTCGAGGGAGCTTTACTCTGTATCTAACCCCGTGCTGTACCTGTCCTGGGAGTGTTTGATGGGGGACAGTGTAGAGGGAGCTTTACTCTGTATCTAACCCCGTGCTGTACCTGTCCTGGGAGTGTTTGATGGGGACAGTGTAGAGGGAGCTTTACTCTGTATCTAACCCCGTGCTGTACCTGTCCTGGGAGTGTTTGATGGGGACAGTGTAGAGGGAGCTTTACTCTGTATCTAACCCCGTGCTGTACCTGTCCTGGGAGTGTTTGATGGGGACAGTGTAGAGGGAGCTTCACTCTGTATCTAACCCCGTGCTGTCCCTGCCCTGGGAGTGTTTGATGGGGACAGTGTAGAGGGAGCTTTACTCTGTATCTAACCCCGTGCTGTACCTGTCCTGGGAATGTTTGATGGGGACAGTGTAGAGGGAGCTTTACTCTGTATCTAACCCCGTGCTGTCCCTGCCCTGGGAGTGTTTGATGGGGACAGTGTAGAGGGAGCTTTACACTGTATCTAACCCCGTGCTGTACCTGTCCTGGGAGTGTTTGATGGGGGACAGTGTAGAGGGAGCTTTACTCTGTATCGAACCCCGTGCTGTACCTGTCCTGGGAGTGTTTGATGGGGACAGTGTAGAGGGAGCTTTACTCTGTATCTAACCCCGTGCTGTACCTGTCCTGGGAGTGTTTGATGGGGACAGTGGAGAGGGAGCTTTACTCTGTATCTAACCCCGTGCTGTACCTGTCCTGGGAGTGTGATGGGGACAGTGTAGAGGGAGCTTTACTCTGTATCGAACCCCGTGCTGTACCTGTCCTGGGAGTGTTTGATGGGGACAGTGTAGAGGGAGCTTTACTCTGTATCTAACCCCGTGCTGTACCTGTCCTGGGAGTGTTTGATGGGGACAGTGTAGAGGGAGCTTTACTCTGTATCTAACCCTGTGCCGTGCCTGTCCAGGGAGTGTTTGATGGGGACAGTGTAGAGGGAGCTTTACTCTGTATCTAACCCCGTGCTGTCCCTGTCCTGGGAGTGTTTGATGGGGACAGGGTTGAGGGAGCTTTACTCTGTATCTAACCCCGTGCTGTACCTGTCCTGGGAGTGTTTGATGGGGACAGTGTAGAGGGTGCTTTACTCTGTATCTAACGCCGTGCTGTACCTGTCCTGGGAGTGTTTGATGGGGACAGTGTAGAGGGATCTTTACTCTGTATCTAACCCCGTGCTGTACCTGTCCTGGGAGTGTTTGATGGGGACAGGGTAGAGGGAGCTTTACTCTGTATCTAACCCCGTGCTGTACCTGTCCTGGGAGTGTTTGATGGGGACAGTGGAGAGGGAGCTTTACTCTGTATCTAACCCCGTGCTGTACCTGTCCTGGGAGTGTTTGATGGGGACAGTGTAGATGGAGCTTTACTCTGTATCTAACCCTGTGCTGTCCCTGTCCTGGGAGTGTTTGATGCGGACAGTGTAGAGGGAGCTTTACTCTGTATCTAACCCCGTGCTGTACCTGTCCTGGGAGTGTTTGATGGGGACAGTGTAGAGGGAGCTTTACTCTGTATCTAACCCCGTGCTGTACCTGTCCTGGGAGTGTTTGATGGGGACAGTGTAGAGGGAGCTTTACTCTGTATCTAACCCCGTGCTGTACCTGTCCTGGGAGTGTTTGATGGGGACAGTGTAGAGGGAGCTTTACTCTGTATCTAACCCCGTGCTGTACCTGTCCTGGGAGTGTTTGATGCGGACAGTGTAGAGGGAGCTTTACTCTGTATCTAACCCCGTGCTGTACCTGTCCTGGGAGTGTTTGATGGGGACAGTGTAGAGGGAGCTTTACTCTGTATCTAACCCCGTGCTGTACCTGACCCGGGAGTCTTTGATGGGGACAGTGTAGAGGGAGCTTTACTCTGTATCTAACCCCGTGCTGTACCTGTCCTGGGGGTGTTTGATGGGGACAGTGTAGAGGGAGCTTTACTCTGTATCTAACCCCGTGCTGTACCTGTCCTGGGAGTGTTTGATGGGGACAGTGTAGAGGGAGCCTTACTCTGTATCTAACCCCGTGCTGTACCTGTCCTGGGAGTGTTTGATGGGGACAGTGTAGAGGGAGCTTTACTCTGTATCTAACCCCGTGCTGTACCTGTCCTGGGAGTGTTTGATGGGGACAGTGTAGAGGGAGCTTTACTCTGTATCTAACCCCGTGCTGTACCTCTCCTGGGAGTGTTTGATGGGGACAGTGTAGAGGGAGCTTTACTCTGTATCTAACCCCGTGCTGTACCTGTCCTGGGAGTGTTTGATGGGACATTGTAGAGGGAGCTTTACTCTGTATCTAACCCCGTGCTGTACCTGTCCTGGGAGTGTTTGATGGGACAGTGTAGAGGGAGCTTTACTCTGTATCTAACCCCGTGTTGTACCTGTCCTGGGAGTGTTTGATGGGGGACAGTGTAGTGGGAGCTTTACTCTGTATCTAACCCCGTGCTGTACCTGTCCTGGGAGTGTTTGATGGGGACAGTGTAGAGGGAGCTTTACTCTGTATCTAACCCCGTGCTGTACCTGTCCTGGGAGTGTTTGATGGGGACAGTGTAGAGGGAGCTTTACTCTGTATCTAACCCCGTGCTGTACCTGTCCTGGGAGTGTTTGATGGGGACAGTGTAGAGGGAGCTTTACTCTGTATCTAACCCCGTGCTGTACCTGTCCTGGGAGTGTTTGATGGGGACAGTGTAGAGGGAGCTTTACTCTGTATCTAACCCCGTGCTGTACCTCTCCTGGGAGTGTTTGATGGGGACAGTGTAGAGGGAGCTTTACTCTGTATCTAACCCCGTGCTGTACCTGTCCTGGGAGTGTTTGATGGGACAGTGTAGAGGGAGCTTTACTCTGTATCTAACCCCGTGCTGTACCTGTCCTGGGAGTGTTTGATGGGACAGTGTAGAGGGAGCTTTACTCTGTATCTAACCCCGTGTTGTACCTGTCCTGGGAGTGTTTGATGGGGGACAGTGTAGTGGGAGCTTTACTCTGTATCTAACCCCGTGCTGTACCTGTCCTGGGAGTGTTTGATGGGGACAGTGTCGAGGGAGCTTTACTCTGTATCTAACCCCGTGCTGTACCTGTCCTGGGAGAGTTTTTAATGGGGACAGTGTAGAGGGAGCTTTACTCTGTATCTAACCCCGTGCTGTACCTGTCCTGGGAGTGTTTGATGGGGACAGTGTCGAGGGAGCTTTACTCTGTATCTAACCCCGTGCTGTACCTGCCCTGGGAGTGTTTGATGGGGACAGTGTCGAGGGAGCTTTACTCTGTATCGAACCCCGTGCTGTACCTGTCCTGGGAGTGTTTGATGGGGACAGTGTAGAGGGAGCTTTACTCTGTATCTAACCCCGTGCTGTACCTGTCCTGGGAGTGTTTGATGGGGACAGTGTAGAGGGAGCTTTACTCTGTATCTAACCCCGTGCTGTACCTGTCCTGGGAGTGTTTGATGAGGGACAGTGTCGAGGGAGCTTTACTCTGTATCTAACCCCGTGCTGTACCTGTCCTGGGAGTGTTTGATGGGGGACAGTGTAGAGGGAGCTTTACTCTGTATCTAACCCCGTGCTGTACCTGTCCTGGGAGTGTTTGATGGGGACAGTGTAGAGGGAGCTTTACTCTGTATCTAACCCCGTGCTGTACCTGTCCTGGGAGTGTTTGATGGGGACAGTGTAGAGGGAGCTTTACTCTGTATCTAACCCCGTGCTGTACCTGTCCTGGGAGTGTTTGATGGGGACAGTGTAGAGGGAGCTTCACTCTGTATCTAACCCCGTGCTGTCCCTGCCCTGGGAGTGATTGATGGGGACAGTGTAGAGGGAGCTTTACTCTGTATCTAACCCCGTGCTGTACCTGTCCTGGGAATGTTTGATGGGGACAGTGTAGAGGGAGCTTTACTCTGTATCTAACCCCGTGCTGTCCCTGCCCTGGGAGTGTTTGATGGGGACAGTGTAGAGGGAGCTTTACTCTGTATCTAACCCCGTGCTGTACCTGTCCTGGGAGTGTTTGATGGGGGACAGTGTAGAGGGAGCTTTACTCTGTATCGAACCCCGTGCTGTACCTGTCCTGGGAGTGTTTGATGGGGACAGTGTAGAGGGAGCTTTACTCTGTATCTAACCCCGTGCTGTACCTGTCCTGGGAGTGTTTGATGGGGACAGTGGAGAGGGAGCTTTACTCTGTATCTAACCCCGTGCTGTACCTGTCCTGGGAGTGTGATGGGGACAGTGTAGAGGGAGCTTTACTCTGTATCGAACCCCGTGCTGTACCTGTCCTGGGAGTGTTTGATGGGGACAGTGTAGAGGGAGCTTTACTCTGTATCTAACCCCGTGCTGTACCTGTCCTGGGAGTGTTTGATGGGGACAGTGTAGAGGGAGCTTTACTCTGTATCTAACCCTGTGCCGTGCCTGTCCAGGGAGTGTTTGATGGGGACAGTGTAGAGGGAGCTTTACTCTGTATCTAACCCCGTGCTGTCCCTGTCCTGGGAGTGTTTGATGGGGACAGGGTTGAGGGAGCTTTACTCTGTATCTAACCCCGTGCTGTACCTGTCCTGGGAGTGTTTGATGGGGACAGTGTAGAGGGTGCTTTACTCTGTATCTAACGCCGTGCTGTACCTGTCCTGGGAGTGTTTGATGGGGACAGTGTAGAGGGATCTTTACTCTGTATCTAACCCCGTGCTGTACCTGTCCTGGGAGTGTTTGATGGGGACAGGGTAGAGGGAGCTTTACTCTGTATCTAACCCCGTGCTGTACCTGTCCTGGGAGTGTTTGATGGGGACAGTGGAGAGGGAGCTTTACTCTGTATCTAACCCCGTGCTGTACCTGTCCTGGGAGTGTTTGATGGGGACAGTGTAGATGGAGCTTTACTCTGTATCTAACCCTGTGCTGTCCCTGTCCTGGGAGTGTTTGATGCGGACAGTGTAGAGGGAGCTTTACTCTGTATCTAACCCCGTGCTGTACCTGTCCTGGGAGTGTTTGATGGGGACAGTGTAGAGGGAGCTTTACTCTGTATCTAACCCCGTGCTGTACCTGTCCTGGGAGTGTTTGATGGGGACAGTGTAGAGGGAGCTTTACTCTGTATCTAACCCCGTGCTGTACCTGTCCTGGGAGTGTTTGATGGGGACAGTGTAGAGGGAGCTTTACTCTGTATCTAACCCCGTGCTGTACCTGTCCTGGGAGTGTTTGATGCGGACAGTGTAGAGGGAGCTTTACTCTGTATCTAACCCCGTGCTGTACCTGTCCTGGGAGTGTTTGATGGGGACAGTGTAGAGGGAGCTTTACTCTGTATCTAACCCCGTGCTGTACCTGACCCGGGAGTCTTTGATGGGGACAGTGTAGAGGGAGCTTTACTCTGTATCTAACCCCGTGCTGTACCTGTCCTGGGGGTGTTTGATGGGGACAGTGTAGAGGGAGCTTTACTCTGTATCTAACCCCGTGCTGTACCTGTCCTGGGAGTGTTTGATGGGGACAGTGTAGAGGGAGCCTTACTCTGTATCTAACCCCGTGCTGTACCTGTCCTGGGAGTGTTTGATGGGGACAGTGTAGAGGGAGCTTTACTCTGTATCTAACCCCGTGCTGTACCTGTCCTGGGAGTGTTTGATGGGGACAGTGTAGAGGGAGCTTTACTCTGTATCTAACCCCGTGCTGTACCTCTCCTGGGAGTGTTTGATGGGGACAGTGTAGAGGGAGCTTTACTCTGTATCTAACCCCGTGCTGTACCTGTCCTGGGAGTGTTTGATGGGACATTGTAGAGGGAGCTTTACTCTGTATCTAACCCCGTGCTGTACCTGTCCTGGGAGTGTTTGATGGGACAGTGTAGAGGGAGCTTTACTCTGTATCTAACCCCGTGTTGTACCTGTCCTGGGAGTGTTTGATGGGGGACAGTGTAGTGGGAGCTTTACTCTGTATCTAACCCCGTGCTGTACCTGTCCTGGGAGTGTTTGATGGGGACAGTGTCGAGGGAGCTTTACTCTGTATCTAACCCCGTGCTGTACCTGTCCTGGGAGAGTTTTTAATGGGGACAGTGTAGAGGGAGCTTTACTCTGTATCTAACCCCGTGCTGTACCTGTCCTGGGAGTGTTTGATGGGGACAGTGTCGAGGGAGCTTTACTCTGTATCTAACCCCGTGCTGTACCTGCCCTGGGAGTGTTTGATGGGGACAGTGTCGAGGGAGCTTTACTCTGTATCGAACCCCGTGCTGTACCTGTCCTGGGAGTGTTTGATGGGGACAGTGTAGAGGGAGCTTCACTCTGTATCTAACCCCGTGCTGTACCTGTCCTGGGAGTGTTTGATGGGGACAGTGTAGAGGGAGCTTTACTCTGTATCTAACCCCGTGCTGTACCTGTCCTGGGAGTGTTTGATGAGGGACAGTGTCGAGGGAGCTTTACTCTGTATCTAACCCCGTGCTGTACCTGTCCTGGGAGTGTTTGATGGGGGACAGTGTAGAGGGAGCTTTACTCTGTATCTAACCCCGTGCTGTACCTGTCCTGGGAGTGTTTGATGGGGACAGTGTAGAGGGAGCTTTACTCTGTATCAAACCCCGTGCTGTACCTGTCCTGGGAGTGTTTGATGGGGACAGTGTAGAGGGAGCTTTACTCTGTATCTAACCCCGTGCTGTACCTGTCCTGGGAGTGTTTGATGGGGACAGTGTAGAGGGAGCTTTACTCTGTATCTAACCCCGTGCTGTACCTGTCCTGGGAGTGTTTGATGGGGACAGTGTAGAGGGAGCTTTACTCTGTATCTAACCCCGTGCTGTACCTCTCCTGGGAGTGTTTGATGGGGACAGTGTAGAGGGAGCTTTACTCTGTATCTAACCCCGTGCTGTACCTGTCCTGGGAGTGTTTGATGGGACAGTGTAGAGGGAGCTTTACTCTGTATCTAACCCCGTGCTGTACCTGTCCTGGGAGTGTTTGATGGGACAGTGTAGAGGGAGCTTTACTCTGTATCTAACCCCGTGTTGTACCTGTCCTGGGAGTGTTTGATGGGGGACAGTGTAGTGGGAGCTTTACTCTGTATCTAACCCCGTGCTGTACCTGTCCTGGGAGTGTTTGATGGGGACAGTGTCGAGGGAGCTTTACTCTGTATCTAACCCCGTGCTGTACCTGTCCTGGGAGAGTTTTTAATGGGGACAGTGTAGAGGGAGCTTTACTCTGTATCTAACCCCGTGCTGTACCTGTCCTGGGAGTGTTTGATGGGGACAGTGTCGAGGGAGCTTTACTCTGTATCTAACCCCGTGCTGTACCTGCCCTGGGAGTGTTTGATGGGGACAGTGTCGAGGGAGCTTTACTCTGTATCGAACCCCGTGCTGTACCTGTCCTGGGAGTGTTTGATGGGGACAGTGTAGAGGGAGCTTTACTCTGTATCTAACCCCGTGCTGTACCTGTCCTGGGAGTGTTTGATGGGGACAGTGTAGAGGGAGCTTTACTCTGTATCTAACCCCGTGCTGTACCTGTCCTGGGAGTGTTTGATGAGGGACAGTGTCGAGGGAGCTTTACTCTGTATCTAACCCCGTGCTGTACCTGTCCTGGGAGTGTTTGATGGGGGACAGTGTAGAGGGAGCTTTACTCTGTATCTAACCCCGTGCTGTACCTGTCCTGGGAGTGTTTGATGGGGACAGTGTAGAGGGAGCTTTACTCTGTATCTAACCCCGTGCTGTACCTGTCCTGGGAGTGTTTGATGGGGACAGTGTAGAGGGAGCTTTACTCTGTATCTAACCCCGTGCTGTACCTGTCCTGGGAGTGTTTGATGGGGACAGTGTAGAGGGAGCTTCACTCTGTATCTAACCCCGTGCTGTCCCTGCCCTGGGAGTGTTTGATGGGGACAGTGTAGAGGGAGCTTTACTCTGTATCTAACCCCGTGCTGTACCTGTCCTGGGAATGTTTGATGGGGACAGTGTAGAGGGAGCTTTACTCTGTATCTAACCCCGTGCTGTCCCTGCCCTGGGAGTGTTTGATGGGGACAGTGTAGAGGGAGCTTTACTCTGTATCTAACCCCGTGCTGTACCTGTCCTGGGAGTGTTTGATGGGGGACAGTGTAGAGGGAGCTTTACTCTGTATCGAACCCCGTGCTGTACCTGTCCTGGGAGTGTTTGATGGGGACAGTGTAGAGGGAGCTTTACTCTGTATCTAACCCCGTGCTGTACCTGTCCTGGGAGTGTTTGATGGGGACAGTGGAGAGGGAGCTTTACTCTGTATCTAACCCCGTGCTGTACCTGTCCTGGGAGTGTGATGGGGACAGTGTAGAGGGAGCTTTACTCTGTATCGAACCCCGTGCTGTACCTGTCCTGGGAGTGTTTGATGGGGACAGTGTAGAGGGAGCTTTACTCTGTATCTAACCCCGTGCTGTACCTGTCCTGGGAGTGTTTGATGGGGACAGTGTAGAGGGAGCTTTACTCTGTATCTAACCCTGTGCCGTGCCTGTCCAGGGAGTGTTTGATGGGGACAGTGTAGAGGGAGCTTTACTCTGTATCTAACCCCGTGCTGTCCCTGTCCTGGGAGTGTTTGATGGGGACAGGGTTGAGGGAGCTTTACTCTGTATCTAACCCCGTGCTGTACCTGTCCTGGGAGTGTTTGATGGGGACAGTGTAGAGGGTGCTTTACTCTGTATCTAACGCCGTGCTGTACCTGTCCTGGGAGTGTTTGATGGGGACAGTGTAGAGGGATCTTTACTCTGTATCTAACCCCGTGCTGTACCTGTCCTGGGAGTGTTTGATGGGGACAGGGTAGAGGGAGCTTTACTCTGTATCTAACCCCGTGCTGTACCTGTCCTGGGAGTGTTTGATGGGGACAGTGTAGAGGGAGCTTTACTCTGTATCTAACCCCGTGCTGTAACTGTCCTGGGAGTGTTTGATGGGGACAGTGTAGAGGGAACTTTACTCTGTATCTAACCCCGTGCTGTACCTGTCCTGGGAGTGTTTGATGGGGACAGTGTAGACGGATTTACTTTGTATCTAACCCCGTGCTGTACCTGTCCTGGGAGTGTTTGATGGGGACAGTGTAGAGGGAGCTTTACTCTGTATCTAACCCCGTGCTGTACCTGTCCTGAGAGTGTTTCATGGGGACAGTGTAGAGGGAGCTTTACTCTGTATCTGAGCCCGTGCTGTACCTGTCCTGGGAGTGTTTGATGGGGACAGTGTAGAGGGAGCTTTACTTTGTATCTGACCCCGTGCTGTACCTGTCCTGGGAGTGTTTGATGGGGACAGTGTAGAGGGAGCTTTACTCTGTATCTAACCGTGTGCTGTTCCTGTCCTGGGAGTGTTTGATGGGGACAGGGTAGAGGGAGCTTTACTCTGTATCTGACCCCGTGCTGTCCCTGTCCTGGGAGTGTTTGATGGGGACAGTGTGGAGGGAGCTTTAATCTGTATCTGACCCCGTGCTGTCCCTGTCCTGGGAGTGTTTGATGGGGACAGTGTGGAGGGAGCTTTACTCTGTATCTGACCCCGTGCTGTCCCTGTCCTGGGAGTGTTTGATGGGGACAGTGTGGATGGAGCTTTACTCTGTATCTGACCCCGTGCTGTCCCTGTCCTGGGAGTGTTTGTTGGGGACAGTGTAGAGGGAGCTTTACTCTGTATCTAACCCCGTGCTGTACCTGTCCTGGGAGTGTTTGATGGGGGACAGTGTAGAGGGAGCTTTACTCTGTATCTAACCCCGTGCTGTAGCTGTCCTGGGAGTGTTTGATGGGGGACAGTGTAGAGGGTTCTTTACTCTGTATCTAACCCCGTGCTGTACCTGTCCTGGGAGTGTTTGATGGGGACAGTGTGGAGGGAGCTTTACTCTGTATCTAACCCCGTGCTGTACCTGTCCTGGGAGTGTTTGATGGGGGACAGTGTAGAGGGAGCTTTACTCTGTATCTAACCCCGTGCTGTACCTGTCCTGGGAGTGTTTGATGGGGACAGTGTAGAGGGAGCTTTACTCTGTATCTAACCCCGTGCTGTACCTGTCCTGGGAGTGTTTGATGGGGGACAGTGTGGAGGGAGCTTTACTCTGTATCTAACCCCGTGCTGTACCTGTCCTGGGAGTGTTTGATGGGGGACAGTGTAGAGGGAGCTTTACTCTGTATCTAACCCCGTGCTGTACCTGTCCTGGGAGTGTTTGATGGGGGACAGTGTGGAGGGAGCTTTACTCTGTATCTAACCCCGTGCTGTACCTGTCCTGGGAGTGTTTGATGGGGGACAGTGTAGAGGGAGCTTTACTCTGTATCTAACCCCGTGCTGTACCTGTCCTGGGAGTGTTTGATGGGGACAGTGTGGAGGGAGCTTTACTCTCGATCTAACCCCGTGCTGTACCTGTCCTGGGAGTGTTTGATGGGGACAGTGTAGAGGGAGCTTTACTCTGTATCTAACCCCGTGCTGTAGCTGTCCTGGGAGTGTTTGATGGGGACTGTGTAGAGGGAGCTTTACTCTGTATCTAACCCCGTGCTGTACCTGTCCTGGGAGTGTTTGATGGGGACAGTTTAAAGGGAGCTTTACTCTGTATCTAACCCCGTGCTGTACCTGTCCTGGGAGTGTTTGATGGGGGACAGTGTGGAGGGAGCTTTACTCTGTATCTAACCCCGTGCTGTACCTGTCCTGGGAGTGTTTGATGGGGGACAGTGTAGAGGGAGCTTTACTCTGTATCTGACCCCGTGCTGTACCTGTCCTGGGAGTGTTTGATGGGGACAGTGTAGAGGGAGCTTTACTTTGTATCTGACCCCGTGCTGTACCTGTCCTGGGAGTGTTTGATGGGGACAGTGTAGAGGGAGCTTTACTCTGTATCTAACCGTGTGCTGTTCCTGTCCTGGGAGTGTTTGATGGGGACAGGGTAGAGGGAGCTTTACTCTGTATCTGACCCCGTGCTGTCCCTGTCCTGGGAGTGTTTGATGGGGACAGTGTGGAGGGAGCTTTAATCTGTATCTGACCCCGTGCTGTCCCTGTCCTGGGAGTGTTTGATGGGGACAGTGTAGAGGGAGCTTTACTCTGTATCTGACCCCGTGCTGTCCCTGTCCTGGGAGTGTTTGTTGGGGACAGTGTGGATGGAGCTTTACTCTGTATCTGACCCCGTGCTGTCCCTGTCCTGGGAGTGTTTGTTGGGGACAGTGTCGAGGGAGCTTTACTCTGTATCTAACCCCGTGCTGTAGCTGTCCTGGGAGTGTTTGATGGGGGACAGTGTAGAGGGAGCTTTACTCTGTATCTAACCCCGTGCTGTACCTGTCCTGGGAGTGTTTGATGGGGACAGTGTGGAGGGAGCTTTACTCTGTATCTAACCCCGTGCTGTACCTGTCCTGGGAGTGTTTGATGGGGACAGTGTAGAGGGAGCTTTACTCTGTATCTAACCCCGTGCTGTAGCTGTCCTGGGAGTGTTTGATGGGGGACAGTGTAGAGGGAGCTTTACTCTGTATCTAACCCCGTGCTGTACCTGTCCTGGGAGTGTTTGATGGGGACAGTGTAGAGGGAGCTTTACTCTGTATCTAACCCCGTGCTGTACCTGTCCTGGGAGTGTTTGATGGGGGACAGTGTGGAGGGAGCTTTACTCTGTATCTAACCCCGTGCTGTACCTGTCCTGGGAGTGTTTGATGGGGGACAGTGTAGAGGGAGCTTTACTCTGTATCTAACCCCGTGCTGTACCTGTCCTGGGAGTGTTTGATGGGGGACAGTGTGGAGGGAGCTTTACTCTGTATCTAACCCCGTGCTGTACCTGTCCTGGGAGTGTTTGATGGGGGACAGTGTAGAGGGAGCTTTACTCTGTATCTAACCCCGTGCTGTACCTGTCCTGGGAGTGTTTGATGGGGACAGTGTGGAGGGAGCTTTACTCTGTATCTAACCCCGTGCTGTACCTGTCCTGGAAATGTTTGATGGGGACAGTGTAGAGGGAGCTTTACTCTGTATCTAACCCCGTGCTGTAGCTGTCCTGGGAGTGTTTGATGGGGGACAGTGTAGAGGGAGCTTTACTCTGTATCTAACCCCGTGCTGTACCTGTCCTGGGAGTGTTTGATGGGGGACAGTGTAGAGGGAGCTTTACTCTGTATCTAACCCCGTGCTGTACCTGTCCTGGGAGTGTTTGATGGGGACAGTGTGGAGGGAGCTTTACTCTGTATCTAACCCCGTGCTGTACCTGTCCTGGGAGTGTTTGATGGGGGACAGTGTGGAGGGAGCTTTACTCTGTATCTAACCCCGTGCTGTACCTGTCCTGGGAGTGTTTGATGGGGGACAGTGTAGAGGGAGCTTTACTTTGTATCTAACCCCGTGCTGTACCTGTCCTGGGAGTGTTTGATGGGGACAGTGTGGAGGGAGCTTTACTCTGTATCTAACCCCGTGCTGTACCTGTCCTGGGAGTGTTTGATGGGGACAGTGTAGAGGGAGCTTTACTCTGTATCTAAACCCGTGCTGTAGCTGTCCTGGGAGTGTTTGATGGGGGACAGTGTAGAGGGAGCTTTACTCTGTATCTAACCCCGTGCTGTACCTGTCCTGGGAGTGTTTGATGGGGGACAGTGTAGAGGGAGCTTTACTCTGTATCTAACCCCGTGCTGTCCCTGTCCTGGGAGTGTTTGATGGGGGACAGTGTAGAGGGAGCTTTACTCTGTATCTAACCCCGTGCTGTCCCTGTCAAAGAACAAAGAACAAAGAACAATACAGCACAGGAACAGGCCCTTCGGCCCTCCAAGGCCGCGCCGCTCCCCGGTCCAGGATTGAATCCTGAATCCAGGATCCCCACCCAATTTTCCAGCCTATCTACATACCAATATCCTATCCACCGAGCTGTCCCTCACAGCTACGATGCTTTGTTCATTACAACCTATTAATTCACCCCCACCCCCCCATTCCAGACCATGTGATTTCCAGGGAGAGGCGAAAACCCAGAGTGAAAAACCCCAGGGCCAATATGGGGAAAAAAAAATCTGGGAAATTCCTCTCCGACCCCCTGAGGCGATCGAAACGAGTCCAGGAGATCACAATGGCCCTGATCGGAAAATGCTTCCCAACCCTAGTCATTTCCACTTCCACGAGAAACAAGGAACAATTAACCCGCGCCGCTCCCTGGTCCAAACTAGACCACTCTTTTGTATCCCTCCATTCCCACTCCGTTCATATGGCTGTCTAGATAAGTCTTAAACGTTCCCAGTGTGTCCGCCTCCACCACCTTGCCCGGCAACACATTCCAGGCCCCCACCACCCTCTGTGTGAAATATGTCCTTCTGATATCTGTGTTAAACCTCCCCCCCTTCACCTTGAACCTATGACCCCTCGTGAACGTCACCACCGACCCGGGGAAAAGCTTCCCACCGTTCACCCTATCTATGCCTTTCATAATTTTATACACCTCTATTAAGTCTCCCCTCATCCTCCGTCTTTCCAAGGAGAACAACCCCAGTTTCCCCAATCTCTCCTCATAACCAAGCCCCTCCATACCAGGCAACATCCTGGTAAACCTCCTCTGTACTCTCTCCAAAGCCTCCACGTCCTTCTGGTAGTGTGGCGACCAGAACTGGACGCAGTATTCCAAATGCGGCCGAACCAACGTTCTATACATCTGCAACATCAGACCCCAACTTTTATACTCTATGCCCCGTCCTATAAAGGCAAGCATGCCATATGCCTTCTTCACCACCTTCTCCACCTGTGCTGTCACCTTCAAAGATCTGTGGACTTGCACACCCAGGTCCCTCTGCGTCTCTACACCCTTTATGGTTCTTCCATTTATCGTGTAGCTCCTCCCTACATTATTCCCACCAAAATGCATCACTTCGCATTTATCAGGATTGAACTCCATCTGCCATTTCCTTGCCCAAATTTCCAGCCTATCTATATCCTTCTGCAGCCTCTGACAATGCTCCTCACTATCTGCAAGTCCTGCCAGTTTTGTGTCGTCCGCAAACTTACTGATCACCCCAGTTACTCCTTCTTCCAGATCATTTATATAAATCACAAATAGCAGAGGTCCCAATACAGAGCCCTGCGGTACACCACTAGTCACAGGCCTCCAGCCGGAAAAAGACCCTTCCACTACCACCCTCTGTCTTCTGTGACCAAGCCAGTTCTCCACCCATCTAGCCACCTCCCCCTTTATCCCATGGGACCCAACCTTTTTCACGAGCCTACCATGAGGGACTTTGTCAAACGCTTTACTAAAGTCCATATAGACAACATCCACGGCCCTTCCTTCGTCAACCATTTTGGTCACTTCTTCAAAAAACACCACCAGGTTAGTGAGGCATGACCTCCCTCTCACAAAACCATGCTGACTATCGTTAATGAGTTTATTCCTTTCTAAATGCGCATACATCCTATCTCTAAGAATCCTCTCCAACAACTTCCCGACCACGGACGTCAAGCTCACCGGCCTATAATTACCCGGGTTATCCTTCCTACCCTTCTTAAATAACGGGACCACATTGGCTATCCTCCAATCCTCTGGGACCTCACCTGTGTCCAGTGACGAGACAAAGATATGCGTCAGAGGCCCAACGATTTCACCTCTCGTCTCCCTGAGCAGCCTTGGATAGATTCCATCAGGCCCTGGGGATTTGTCAGTCTTTATATTCTCTAACAAACCTAACACTTCCTCCTTTGTAATGGAGATTTTCTCCAACGGTTCAACACTCCCCTCCGAGACACTCCCAGTCAACACATCCCTCTCCTTTGTGAATACCGACGCAAAGTATTCATTTAGGATCTCCCCTACCTCTTTGGGCTCCAAGCATAAGTCCCCACTTTTGTCCCTGAGAGGTCCGATTTTTTCCCTAACAACCCTTTTGTTCCTAACGTATGAATAAAATGCCTTGGGATTCTCCTTAATCCTGTCTGCCAAGAACATTTCGTGACCCCTTTTTGCTCTTCTAATTCCCCGTTTGAGTATTTTCCTATTTTCATTATACTCCTCCAGAGCTCCCTCCGTTTTTAACTGATTGGACCTAACATACGCCTCTCTTTTCCTTTTGACCAGTCCCTGTCCTGGGAGTATTTGATGGGGGACAGTGGAGAGGGAGCTTTACTCTGTATCTAACCCCGTGCTGTTCCTGTCCGGGGAGTGTTTGATGGGGGACAGTGTAGAGGGAGCTTTACTCTGGATCTAACCCTGTGCTGTTCCTGTCCTGGGAGTGTTTGATTGGGAGAGTGTAGAGGGAGCTTTACTCTGTATCTATCCCCGTGCTGTACCTGTCCTGGGAGTGTTTGATGGGGACAGTGTAGAGGGAGCTTTACTTTGTATCTAACCCCGTGCTGTACCTGTCCTGGGAGTGTTTGATGGGGGACAGTGTAGAGGGAGCTTTACTCTCGATCTAAACCCGTGCTGTACCTGTCCTCCCGTTCCTGTGTAACAGGCTCGAGGGGCTGAATGGGGCCTCCTCCTGGTCCTGTGTAACTGTGTTTGATGGGGACAGTGTAGAGGGAGCTTTACTCTCGATCTAACCCCGTGCTGTACCTGTCCTGGGAGTGTTTGATGGGGACAGTGTAGAGGGAGCTTTACTCTGTATCTAACCCCGTGCTGTACCTGTCCTGGGAGTGTTTGATTGGGAGAGTGTAGAGGGAGCTTTACTCTGTATCTAACCCCGTGCTGTCCCTTTCCTGGGAGTGTTTGATGGGGGACAGTGTAGAGGGAGCTTTACTCTGTATCTAACCCCGTGTTGTACCTGTCCTGGGAGTGTTTGTTGGGGACAGTGTAGAGGGAGCTTTACTCTGTATCTAACCCCGTGCTGTACCTGTCCAGGGAGTGTTTGATGGGGACAGTGTAGAGGGAGCTTTACTCTGTATCTAACCCCGTGCTGTACCTGTCCTGGGAGTGTTTGATGGGGACAGTGTAGAGGGAGCTTTACTCTGTATCTAACCCCGTGCCGTACCTGTCCTGGGAATGTTTGATGGGGACAGTGTAGAGGGAGCTTTACTCTGTATCTAACCCCGTGCTGTACCTGTCCTGGGAGTGTTTGATGGGGACAGTGTCGAGGGAGCTTTACTCTGTATCTAACGCCGTGCTGTACCTGTCCTGGGAGTGTTTGATGGGGACAGTGTAGAGGGAGCTTTACTCTGTATCTAACTCCGTGCTGTACCTGTCCTGGGAATGTTTGATGGGGACAGTGTAGAGGGAGCTTTACTCTGTATCTAACCCCGTGCTGTCCCTGTCCTGGGAGTGTTTGATGGGGGACAGTGTCGAGGGAGCTTTACTCTGTATCTAACCCCATGCTGTCCCTGTCCTGGGAGTGTTTGATGGGGAGAGTGTAGAGGGAGCTTTACTCTGTATCTCACCCCGTGCTGTATCTGCCCTGGGAGTGTTTGATGGGGGACAGTGTAGAGGGAGCTTTACTCTCGATCTAACCCCGTGCTGTACCTGTCCTGGGAGTGTTTGATGGGGACAGTGTAGAGGGAGCTTTACTCTGTATCTAACCCCGTGCTGTACCTGTCCTGGGAGTGTTTGATTGGGAGAGTGTAGAGGGAGCTTTACTCTGTATCTAACCCCGTGCTGTCCCTTTCCTGGGAGTGTTTGATGGGGGACAGTGTAGAGGGAGCTTTACTCTGTATCTAACCCCGTGTTGTACCTGTCCTGGGAGTGTTTGTTGGGGACAGTGTAGAGGGAGCTTTACTCTGTATCTAACCCCGTGCTGTACCTGTCCTGGGAGTGTTTGATGGGGACAGTGTAGAGGGAGCTTTACTCTGTATCTAACCCCGTGCCGTACCTGTCCTGGGAATGTTTGATGGGGACAGTGTAGAGGGAGCTTTACTCTGTATCTAACCCCGTGCTGTACCTGTCCTGGGAGTGTTTGATGGGGACAGTGTCGAGGGAGCTTTACTCTGTATCTAACCCCGTGCTGTACCTGTCCTGGGAGTGTTTGATGGGGACAGTGTAGAGGGAGCTTTACTCTGTATCTAACCCCGTGCTGTACCTGTCCTGGGAATGTTTGATGGGGACAGTGTCGAGGGAGCTTTACTCTGTATCTAACCCCGTGCTGTCCCTGTCCTGGGAGTGTTTGATGGGGGACAGTGTAGAGGGAGCTTTACTCTGTATCTAACCCCGTGCTGTCCCTGTCCTGGGAGTGTTTGATGGGGGACAGTGTAGAGGGAGCTTTACTCTGTATCTAACCCCGTGCTGTACCTGTCCTGGGAGTGTTTGATGGGGGACAGTGTAGAGGGAGCTTTACTCTGTATCTAACCCCGTGCTGTCCCTGTCCTGGGAGTGTTTGATGGGGACAGGGTAGAGGGAGCTTTACTCTGTATCTAACCCCGTGCTGTACCAGTCCTGGGAGTGTTTGATGGGGGACAGTGTAGAGGGAGCTTTACTCTGTATCTAACCCCGTGCTGTCCCTGTCCTGGGAGTGTTTGATGGGGGACAGTGTAGAGGGAGCTTTACTCTGTATCTAACCGCGTGCTGTACCTGTCCTGGGAGTGTTTGATGGGGGACAGTGTAGAGGGAGCTTTACTCTGTATCTAACCCCGTGCTGTCCCTGTCCTGGGAGTGTTTGATGGGGACAGGGTAGAGGGAGCTTTACTCTGTATCTAACCCCGTGCTGTACCAGTCCTGGGAGTGTTTGATGGGGGACAGTGTAGAGGGAGC
The DNA here is from genome assembly GCF_964213995.1 of Mustelus asterias. NCBI lineage: Eukaryota > Metazoa > Chordata > Chondrichthyes > Carcharhiniformes > Triakidae > Mustelus > Mustelus asterias. The sequence goes on from NW_027593640.1 coordinate 23,643, forward strand.
TTTACTCTGTATCTAACCCCGTGCTGTCCCTGTCCTGGGAGTGTTTGATGGGGACAGTGTAGAGGGAGCTTTACTCTGTATCTAACCCCGTGCTGTACCTGTCCTGGGAGTGTTTGATGGGGACAGTGTAGAGGGAGCTTTACTCTGTATCTAACCCCGTGCTGTACCTGTCCTGGGAGTGTTTGATGGGGACAGTGAGTGCTGCTCTGACTCTGGGTCCTTTTCCCTGTCAGGATGTGGAGTTAACTGCGGAGAAGCTGTTCCAGGTGTATTACGGAGGGGCCATTTCCCCCTGGCGGTTTAATCAGGCGCTTGATGAGATGGTTTTACACAACGCTGTGGTGGATCTTTTATACGCTTTCTCCTCGAAGCGACACTTTGATTCCGAGACACTGCTCGAGGGGAAGGAGAAAATTCTGGAACTTCTAGAAACTGTCGTCCAGAATGTCCAGCAGGAGAACTTCCAAACCGCTCGGAAAAACATGGGCCGCCTCTTGCACACTCTGCAGGTAATTCCAGAACATTCAACGCAAGGAATCCTACCACCCCTCCTCCTGATCCTGTGTTACAGGCTCGAGGGGCTGAATGGCCTCCTCCTGTTCCTGTGTAACAGGCTGGAGGGGCTGAATGACCTCCTCCTGTTCCTGTGTAACAGGCTCGAGGGGCTGAATGGCCTCCTCCTGTTCCTGTGTAACAGGCCCGAGGGGTTGAATGGCCTCCTCCTGTTCCTGTGTAACAGGCTCGAGGGGCTGAATGGCCTCCTCCTGTTCCTGTGTAACCGGCTCGAGGGGCTGAGTGGCCTCCTCCTGTTCCTGTGTAACAGGCTCGAGGGGCTGAGTGGCCTCCTCCTGTTCCTGTGTAACAGGCTCGAGGGGCTGAATGGCCTCCTCCTGTTCCTGTGTAACCGGCTCGAGGGGCTGAATGGCCTCCTCCTGTTCCTGTGTAACAGGCTCGAGGGGCTGAATGGTCTCCTCCTGTTCCTGTGTAACAGGCTCGAGGGGCTGAATGGCCTCCTCCTGTTCCTGTGTAACAGACCCGAGGGGCTGAATGGCCTCCTCCTGTTCCTGTGTAACAGGCTCGAGGGGCTGAATGGGGCCTCCTCCTGTTCCTGTGTAACAGGCTCGAGGGCTGAATGGCCTCCTCCTGTTCCTGTGTAACAGGCTCGAGGGGCTGAATGGCCTCCTCCTGTTCCTGTGTAACAGGCTCGAGGGGCTGAATGGGGCCTCCTCCTGTTCCTGTGTAACAGACTCGAGGGGCTGAATGGCCTCCTCCTGTTTTTAGGGAAATTAACTGTTTTCTTTTCCTGTTTACCCAGGATTTTTACAGCCACAGTAACTGGATTGAACTGGGATTCACCGAACCAAACGGAAACATCATCGAGCTCGACCGAGACATTGGAACGATCGCAGGTAGGAACTGGAATCTGACTGAGACAGGAGGAGGCCATTCAGCCCCTCGAGCCTGTTACACAGGAACAGGAGGAGGCCATTCAGCCCCTCCAGCCTGTTACACAGGAACAGGAGGAGGCCATTCAGCCCCTCCAGCCTGTTACACAGGAACAAGAGGAGGCCATTCAGCCCCTCCAGCCTGTTACACAGGAATAGGAGGAGGCCATTCAGCCCCTCGAGCCTGTTACCCAGGAACAGGAGGAGGCCATTCAGCCCCTCGAGCCTGTTACACAGGAACAGGAGGAGGCCATTCAGCCCCTCGAGCCTGTTACACAGGAACAGGAGGAGGCCATTCAGCCCCTCGAGCCTGTTACACAGGAACAGGAGGAGGCCATTCAGCCCCTCGAGCCTGTTACACAGGAACAGGAGGAGGCCATTCAGCCCCTCGAGCCTGTTACACAGGAACAGGAGGAGGCCATTCAGCCCCTCAAGCCTGTTGCAGCCGAGCTGGACAGTGAGACGGAGCCCACGGTGGAATTTAACCCCTTGTGTTCCTGACAGGGAAGAATGAGAGGACGTGCCGTGACTGTGAGACTAACGTTTGCCGGGAGAACATTCTGGATTGGATCAAGTCCAGGAAGGTTCTCACCACAGGATATTTCAACATCCTCCCCTTCGGGAAGCCAGCGGGTGAGTGTGTGGCTGATGGAGCGTGTGGATTGGGTGGAGAGCGACCCTGGCTCAAATCGCTTCTCCATTCACACTGACATTGCAGCCCTCGATTCTGGACCAGGTTATCAGGGGTGGAAGGTTACCGGGGGTGAAAGGTTACCGGGGTGAAAGGTTATCGGGGGTGGAAGGTTATCGGGGGTGAAAGGTTATCGGGGGTGAAAGGTTACTGGGGGTGAAAGGTTATCGGGGGTGAAAGGTTACCGGGGGTGAAAGGTTACTGGGGGTGAAAGGTTATCGGGGGTGAAAGGTTACCGGGGGTGAAAGGTTACCGGGGTGAAACGTTATCGGGGGTGAAAGGTTACCGGGGTGAAAGGTTACCGGGGTGAAAGGTTACCGGGGTGAAAGGTTATCGGGGGTGAAACGTTACCGGGGGTGAAACGTTATCGGGGGTGAAAGGTTACCGGGGGTGAAAGGTTACCGGGGGTGAAAGGTTACCGGGGTGAAACGTTATCGGGGGTGAAAGGTTACCGGGGTGAAAGGTTACCGGGGTGAAACGTTATCGGGGGTGAAAGGTTACCGGGGTGAAAGGTTACCGGGGTGAAAGGTTATCGGGGGTGAAAGATTACCGGGGTGAAAGGTTATCGGGGGTGAAAGGTTACCGGGGTGAAAGGTTACCGGGGGTGAAAGGTTACCGGGGTGAAAGGTTATCGGGGTGAAAGGTTATTGGGGGTGAAAGGTTACCGGGGGTGAAAGGTTACCGGGGGTGAAAGGTTACTGGGGGTTGGCAGGAATGTGGGGTTCAGGTTACAATGTGGAGGTAATGTTGGAGCTGTACAGAGCATTGGTGAGGCCACAGCTGGAGTATTGTGTGTGGTTCTGGTCACCTCACCACAGGAAGGGGTGATCGCACTCGAGGGGGTGCAGAGGAGATTCACCAGGATGCTGCCTGGGATGCAGCATTCCAGCTGTAAGGAGAGACTGGATAGGCTGGGATTGTTTTCTCTGGAGCAGAGAAGGCTGAGGGGGGGCGTGATTGAGGTGTATAAGATTCTGAGGGGGAGGGACAGGGTGAACAGGGAGCAGCTGTTCCCCTGGGTTGAGGGTCAGTCACGAGGGGGCAGAGTTTTAGGGTGGGGGGGCAGGAGATTCAGAGGGGATTTGAGAAAAGCTTTTTCACTCAGAGGGTGGTGGGAATCTGGGATGCGCCGCCTGGGAGGGGAGTGGAAGCCGGGAACCTCTCGACCGTTAAAAAACAAGTGCAGGAAAATGGGATTGGCGCCACTTTGGTGGTAGATATTGTCAGTGGCGACTGGATGGGCTGAGGTACCTTCTCTGCGCTGTCTGACTCGCTGGGCGGGAATATATGGACTCACTCGAGGACAGCGACCTTCCCATTCCCCACCCCTCCTCCACTCCCATTCCCACGGTGGGCGGGACGGTAGATTCCCGGTCCATGACTCACCGGTCTTGTGGAATGGGGCAGTCAGGTTTTGGAGGGCAGAGTGGCCTCCTGCTGCCTCCCTGTCTGTTTGATACAGACACAGACTTTCGTCTGAATGTTTGTGAAGAGTCACCCCCCCCTCACCCTCGCCCCCCCCCTCCCCATCCCCCCTCACCCACCTCCCCACCTCACCCCCCTCCCCACCCCCTCACCCCCCTCCCCACCCCCCTCCCCATCCCCCCTCACCCACCTCCCCCCCTCACCCCCCTCCCCACCCCCTCACCCACCTCCCCACCCCCCTCCCCACCCCCCCTCACCCCCCCCTCACCCCCCTCCCCCGCCTCAACCCCCTCACCCACCCTCACGCCCCCTCACCCCCTCCCCTCACCCACCTCCCCACCCCCCTCCCCCCGCCTCACCCCCCTCACCCACCCTCACGCCCCCTCACCCCCTCCCCTCACCCACCTCCCCACCCCCCCTCACCTCCCTCCCCCCCTCACCCCCCTCCCCACCCCCTCACCCACCTCCCCACCCCCCTCCCCACCCCCCTCACCTCCCTCCCCCCCTCACCCCCCTCCCCACCCCCTCACCCCCCTCCCCACCCCCCTCCCCACCCCCCTCACCTCCCTCCCCCCCTCACCCCCCTCCCCACCCCCTCACCCCCCTCCCCACCCCCCCCATCCCCCCTCACCCACCTCCCATCCCCCCTCACCCACCTCCCCACCCCCTCACCTCCCTCCCCCCCTCACCCCCCTCCCCACCCCCTCACCCACCTCCCCACCCCCCCTCACCCCCCCTTACCCCTCTCCCCCCGCCTCAACCCCCTCACCCACCCTCACGCCCCCTCACCCCCTCCCCTCACCCACCTCCCCACCAGTCCCTCACCCCCTCCCCTCACCCCTTCACCCCCCCTCACCTCCCTCCCACAACCCTCCCCCCCTCCCTCACTCCCACCACTCCCCGTCCCCCCTCCCCCAACCCCTCCCCCTCCACCAACCCCTCCCCCTCCCCAACCCCCTCCCCAACATCCTCCCCCCTCCTCCGCCCCCACCCCTCCCCCAACCCCTCCCCCCTCCCCCAACCCTTCCCCCAACCCTTCCCCCTCCCCAACCCCCCTCCCCCGAACCCCCTCCCCAACCCCCCTCCCCCTTCCCCCTCTCACCCCCCCTCAGCCCCGCTCCCCCCTCCCCCTACATCTCCTTCCACTCACCTCCCCCCTCACCCCTCCTCCCCCCTCACCTCCTTCCCACGACCCCGCCTCATCGCCCCCCCTCACCCCCTCCTCACCCCCTTCCCCCCTCACCATCCCCCTCACCCCCCCTCAGTCCCCCCTCAGTCCCCCCTCACCACCACACCTGCCTCACCACACCCCCCTCACCACAACCCCCCCCCCACCCACCCACCTCCCTCACCCCCACCCACCCCACACCCCCCCCCCCCCCCCCCCCACACCCACCCTCTCTGTAACCCCCTCCAGCCCCTACACCCCTCCCTATCTCTGGAACCCCCCCAGCCCCTACACCCCCTCCCTATCTCTGTAACCCCCTCCAGCCCCTACACCCCCTCCCTATCTCTGTAACCTCCTCCAGCCCCTACACCCCCTCCCTATCTCTGTAACCTCCTCCAGCCCCTACACCCCTCCCTATCTCTGTAACCTCCTCCAGCCCCTACACCCCTCTCTATCTCTGTAACCTCCTCCAGCCCCTACACCCCCTCCCTATCTCTGTAACCTCCTCCAGCCCCTACACCCCCTCCCTATCTCTGTAAACCTCCTCCAGCCCCTACACCCCCTCCCTATCTCTGTAACCTTCCTCCAGCCCCTACACCCCCTCCCTATCTCTGTAAACCTCCTCCAGCCCCTA
>NW_027593641.1:0-29000 GCF_964213995.1 Mustelus asterias
GATACACCTTGGCGGGCCTTGTTGCCGCCGGGCGGCGGAGGTCCCCGCTGGAGGTCCCTCTACGGAGGGATCTCCCCCAATTACGTCGGGGACCTGGGGTGGAGGGTGATGCATGCAGCAGTTCCGCACAACCGTAGGATTCACTGGTTCACGGGCTCCGAAGACTGCCCTTTCTGCGGCCTTGTGGAGTCCGTGGACCATGTCTATGTTGAGTGTCTTAGGCTGCACTCCCTTTATGTTTTCCTGAAGAACCTTTTATTGATGTTTTGTTTACACTTCAGTCCCACGCTCCTGATCTACGGACACCCGGTGCGGAGAGGGGAGGGTCGGGATGGCGACCTCCTCGTGAACCTGCTCCTGGGCCTGGCGAAACGCGCCATTTACCGGTCCAGGCAGCGGGCGATCGAGGGGGCCGTCCATCCTGACTGTCTTCCCCTCTACCGCGGCTATGTTCGCGGCCAGGTGTCCCTGGAGAGGGAGCATGCGGTGTCCACGGGCGAGGTTGACGCTTTCCGCGCCCGCTGGGCACCGCAGGGGTTGGGGTGCATTATTGACCCTAATAATCACATTTTAATTTGATGTTTTTAAGTTTCCTTTGCATTTTGATTTCTGTTCGGGCTGTTCCCCCTCCTTTTTGGGGAGCTGCCCCTTTTACTTTGTCCTGATTTAATTTGAGTTTGTTTACTTGGTTTGACCTAAAAAGAGGTCTGAAACCCTCCCAGAACAGTTCCACACGGGATTGCAGACAGAGCAAAGCTCACTCTGCAGTGTCCCATTGAATAGTTCACTGCAAAGGGTGTTTACTCTGTGTCGAACCCCATTCTGAACCATGTTTCTGTATTTGCCATTGGGTTACTGTAAATTGTGCTTCCATTGAACATTTCCAAGGATAGGGACAGCACTGGGTAAAGTATATGGTCTTGCTGCACTGCCAATTCAAACAGGCTGATAAAAGGGACGTGTATCTTCTGTATCAAACACGTTTCCATCACTGTCCATGAAGTAATCCCAGGGCAGCCTCACTGATATTGATATTTTCCACACGTGCTTTCATAATAACGGTCTTCTGATAATTTGTTGTTATAGTTTGTGAAATACTCCTTCAGATCTTTCCTAAATACAGTTCAGACATTTGGGAATTCGAATGAATTAATTGCAAACATTTTCTGTTGTATAGAACATAGGAAAACTACAGCACAAACAGGCCCTTCGGCCCACAAGTTGCGCCGGTCATGTCCCTACCTACCTAGGCTTATATATAGGCTTACCTAGAACCCTCAATCCTATTAAGTCCCATGTACTCATCCAGGAGTCTCTTAAAATACCCCATCGAGTTTGCCTCCACCACCACTGACGGCAGCCGATTCCACTCACCCACCACCCTCTGAGTGAAAAACTTACCCCTCACATCTCCTCTGTACCTACTCCCCAGCACCATAAACCTCCAAGGAGAAAAGACCGAGCTCTCTCAACATATCCTCATAAGGCATGCCAACCAATCCAGGCAACATCCTTGTAAATCTTCTCTGCACCCTTTCAATAATTTCCACGTCCCTCCTGTAATGAGGCGACCAGAACTGAGCACAGTACTCCAAGTGGGGTCTGACGAGGGTCTTATATAGCTGCATCATTATCCGCGGACTCCTAAACTCAATCCCTCGATTGATGAAGGCCAGGTGAAAACTGCCCCAGTAAAGTAAATCAGATTGACCAACTGGTTGCAATCAATGCCAAATGGGGAATAATTGTCCTGTGTAGAAGTGAGAACCCGTTCCATATTGTGATTGTTTGCAGTATTGGGACAGTGAGATGACCCGATCCAACACAAGAACACTTTGCAATATCTCCCAGTAACAGTGAGTCTGTGTGTCAGCGTTAACCAAGCGGGATGACATTCCCGGAGGTGCTGACATCTCACGCAGAGTGAAAACCAGAATTCAATTGGTGGGGATTGCCTTGTTTAATTCAGCTGGGGATTTATTGAGGGAATTTGTGAAAATGCATGTGGAGATCTTATACAATCTAATTGAAAAACATTTCGAAATCCGTTTCTCCAACTGACTGTACAGAACAGAAGAGGTACATTTATAGAGATCTCAAGGTGAATAACATTAGTTCCAGTCACTGAACACCAGCAGTAACTTTTTAATGCATATCATTTTATCACCCCCCCCCTCATTTCCCAAATCATCCCAGATCTGTGGATATGAACCCCAAGATCTCTCTGTTCCTCCACAGTCTTCAGAACCCTACCTTTGACCCTGTAATCCACATTTAAATTAGTCCTACAAAAATGAATCACCTCACATTTATCAGGTTAAACTCCATTTGCCATTTTTCAGCCCAGCTTTGCATCCTATCTATGTCTCTTTGCAGCCTACAACGGCCCTCCACCTCATCCACTACTCCACCAATCTTGGTGTCATCAGCAAATTTACTGATCCACCCTTCAGCCCCCTCCTCTAGGTCATTAATAAAAATCACAAAGAGCAGAGGACCAAGCACTGATCCCTGCGGCACTCCGCTAGCAACCTGCCTCCAATCCGAAAATTTTCCATCCACCAACACCCTCTGTCTTCGATCAGACAGCCAGTTACCTATCCAATCGGCCAACTTTCCCTCTATCCCACACCTCCTTACTTTCATCATAAGTCGACCATGGGGGACCTTATCAAATGCCTCACTAAAATCCATGTATATGACATCAACTGCCCTACCTTCATCAACACACTAAGTCACCTCCTCAAAAAATTCGATCAAATTTGTGAGGCACGACTTGCCCTTCACGAATCCGTGCTGACTATCCCGGATTAGTCCGCATCTTTCTAAATGGTCGTAAATCCCATCTCTAAGGAACTTTTCCATCAATTTACCAATCACCGAAGTAAGACTAACCGGTCTATAATTACCAGAGTCATTTCTAATCCCTTTCTTAAACAGAGGAACAACATTCGCCATTCTCCAGTCCTCTGGCACCATCCCCGTGGACAGCAAGGACCCAAAGATCAAAGCCAAAGGCTCTGCAATCTCATCCCTTGCCTCCCAAAGAATCCTAGGATACATTTCAACAGGCCCAGGGGACTTATCGACCTTCAGTTTATTCAAAACTGCCAGGACATCCTTCCTCCGAACATCTACTTCCTCCAGCCTATTAGCCTGTAACACCTTATCTTCCTCAAAAACATGGCCCCTCTCCTTGCTGAACACTGAAGAAAAGTAGTCATTCATCACCTCGCCTATCTCGACTGACTCCATACACAAGTTCCCACGACTGTCCTTGACCGGCCCTAACCTCACCCTGGTCATTCTTTTTTTCCTCACATAAGAGTAAAAAGCCTTGGGGTTTTCCTTGATCCGACCCGCCAAGGACTTCTCGTGTCCCCTCCTAGCTCTCCGAAGCCCCTTTTTCAGCTCATTCCTTGCTAACTTGTAACCCTCAATCGAGCCATCTGAACCTTGTTTCCTCATCCCTACATAGCTTCCCTCTTCCTTTTCACAAGACATTCCACCTCTTTTGTGAACCATGGTTCCCTCACTCGGCCATTTCCTCCCTGCCTGACAGGGACATACCTATCAAGGACACCCAGTATTTGTTCCTTGAAAAAGTTCCACTTTTCATTAGTTCCTTTCCCTGACAGTTTCTGTTCCCAACTTATGCCCCCTAATTCTTGCCTAATCGCATCATAATTACCTCTCCCACAATTGTAAACCTTGTCCTGCCGTACGGCCCTATCCCTCTCCATTGCAATAACAAAAGACACCGAATTGTGGTCACTATCTCCAAAGTGCTCTCCCACAACCAAATCTAACACTTGGCCCGGTTCATTTCCCAGTACCAAATCCAATGTGGCCTCACATCTTGTCGGCCTATCCACATATTGTGTCAGGAAACCCTCCTGCACACACTGCACAAAAACTGCCCCATCCAAACTATTTGACCTACAAAGGTTCCAATCAATATTTGGAAAGTTAAAGTCCCCCATGACAACTACCCTGTGACCCCTACACATATCCATAATCTGCTTAGCAATTTCTTCCTCCACATCTCTATTACTATTTGGGGGCCTATAGTAAACTCCTAACAACGTGACCGCTCCTTTCCTATTTCTCACCTCAGCCCATATTACCTCAGTGTGCAGATCCCCCTCGAAGTGCCTTTCCGCAGCCGTTAAACTATTAGTAGAGATACAGTCAGTACCACAGGGTGCTGGGGGAGAGAGGTTACTGAGTGACAGTGTGAGGGAGCTGGATTAACATCAGTACAGGTACAGTCAGTAACACAGGGTGCTGGGGGAGAGGGGTTACTGAGTGACAGTGTGAGGGAGCTGGATTAACATCAGTACAGATACAGTCAGTAACACAGGGTGCTGGGGGGAGAGGGGTTACTGAGTGACAGTGTGAGGGAGCTGGATTAACATCAGTACAGACACAGTCAGTAACACAGGGTGCTGGGGGGAGAGGGGTTACTGAGTGACAGTGTGAGGGAGCTGGATTAACATCAGTACAGATACAGTCAGTAACACAGGGTGGTGGGGGAGAGGGGTTACTGAGTGACAGTGTGAGGGAGCTGGATTAACATCAGTACAGGTACAGTCAGTAACACAGGGTGCTGGGGGATAGAGGTTACTGAGTGACAGTGTGAGGGAGCTGGATTCACATAAGTACAGGTACAGTCAGTAACACAGGGTGCTGGGGGAGAGGGGTTACTGAGTGACAGTGTGAGGGAGCTGGATTAACATCAGTACAGACACAGTCAGTAACACAGGGTGCTGGGCGGAGAGGGGTTACTGAGTGACAGTGTGAGGGAGCTGGATTAACATCAGTACAGATACAGTCAGTAACACAGGGTGGTGGGGTGAGAGAGGTGTTACTGAGTGACAGTCTGAGGGAGCTCATTGTTCCACAGGAGCAGGCTGAGGGTAAGGGAGCTTGTTTTGTGCATTATATTTATTTATTTTTCAGTTAAATTTGTGAAAAAATTCAGAGGGTTTTTTCAAAACAGGAAGTAGGCCCAGCAGCAGCCTGGGAAGGTTTTGGAGGGTTTAAAAGTTGGCCGCACTTTTGAGCGGGCAGCGTTGTTAGCGGGCAGCGGACTGAGCAGGGGGCAGAGTGAGAGCTGAAGGGCTTTGGCTCAAAACGGGCTTCGGCCAGAACAGGCAAAATCGAGAGGAGGTTTTTTCTTTTTCAGAAAGTTTATTCCTGTTTTTCCCCAGAGTAAAAAAAAAATGCCAGGCAAGATGTTGGAATGCTCCTCCAACAGGATGTGGGAGATCAGGGAGACCTCCGGTGTCCCTGATGACAACACATGCAAAAGATGCATCCAGCTGCAACTGCTTGCAAAGCGTGTTAGGGAACTGGAGCAGGAGCTTGATGACCTCCATCTAATTCGGGAGAATGAGGAGTTTATAGACAGTAGCTTTAGGGAGGTAGTTACACCTAAGCAGCAGACAGGAAATTGGGTTACTGTAAGGAGAGGAAATGGCAGTGTGAAAGGACAGACAGAGCAGGGTTCCCCTGTGGCCATACCCCTCCACAACAGGTATACTGAATTGGATACTGTTGTGGGAGATGCTTTACCTGGGACAAGCTGCGACAGCCGGAACTCTGATACTGAGTCTGGTTCTACAGCGCAAAAGGGTGGGATGAAGAAGAGGAGAGCAGTAGTGATAGGGGACTCAATGGTCAGAGGTACGGACAGGAGGTTCTGTGGTCGGGACAGAGACTCCCGCATGGTTTGTTGCCTCCCAGGTGCAAAGGTCAGCGATGTCTCTGATCGCGTGCACAGCGTTCTAAAGTGGGAAGGTGATCAGCCAGATGGCGTGATACACGTCGGTACCAATGACGTGGGAAGGAAGAGTGAGGAGGTCCTAAAGAGTGAGTACAAAGAGCTTGGAAGGAAGTTAAAAAGCAGGACCCCGAGGGTAGTCATCTCAGGATTGCTACCTGAGCCACATGCCAGTGAGGGCAGGAGTACGATGCTCGGGCGGATGAACACGTGGCTGAGGAACTGGTGCAGGGGGCAGGGTTTCCAATTCTTGGATCATTGGGACCTCTTCTGGGGCAGGTGGGACCTGTACAAGAGAGACGGGTTACACCTAAACTACAAGACCAATATACTTGCAGGGAGATTTACTAGTGTTATTGGGGAGCATTTAAACTAGATTTGCTGGGTGGTGGGAACCAGAGTGCCAGAGCAGATAATGGAGCAGGGCTAAAAAGACAGGTTAGTTCAAGCAAAATCACAAATGGAAGGGTAGAGTGTGGTGGAAATAATTTTTTGAGTTGTGTCTATTTCAATGCCAGGAGTATTGTGGGGAAGGCAGATGAGCTGAAGGCGTGGATAGACACATGGAAATATGACATTATAGCCATTAGTGAAACTTGGCTACAGGAGGGGCAGGACTGGCAGCTCAATGTTCCAGGGTTCAAATGTTTCAGGCGGGATAGAGACTGAGGGATAAAAGGTGAGGGGGGTGGCATTGTTGGTCGGGGAAAATGTTACAGCGGTACTCAGGCAGGATAGATTAGGGAGCTTGTCTACAGAGGCCCTATGGGTGGAGCTGAGAAACAGGAAAGGTATGACCACATTAATGGGCTTGTATTATAGACCACTCAATAGTCAGCGAGAATTGGAGGAGCAAATCAGCAGAGAGATAGCTGACAACTGCAAGAAACACAAAGTTGTGATAGAAGGGGATTTTAATTTTCCACATATAGATTGGGACTCGCATACTGTTCAAGGTTTAGACGGGGTAGAGTTTGTAAAATGTGTTCAGGAGAATTTTCTACATCAGTATATAGAGGTGCCAACTAGAGAGGATGCAATATTGGATCTCCTATTGGTTAATGAGTTAGGGCAGGTGGTGGATGTGAGTGTGAGGGAACACTTTGGATCCAGTGATCATAATGCCATTAGTTTCAACCTGATCGTGGATAAGGATAGATCTGGTCCTCGGGTTGAAGTTCTGAACTGGAAAAAGGCCAAATTTGATGAAATGAGAAGGGATCTGGGAAGTGTGGATTGGCACAGGCTGTTCTGTGGTAAGGATGTAAATGGAAAGTGGGAGGCCTTCAAAGGAGAAATTTTGAGAGTGCAGAGTTTGTATGTTCCTGTCAGGATTAAAGGCAAAGTAAATCGGAATAAGGAACCTTGGTTCTCGAGGGAGATTGTAACACTGATTAAGAGGAAGAGAGAGTTGTATGAAATGTACAGGCAGCAAGGAACAGATCAGATGCTCGAGGAGTATAAAAAGTGCAAGAAGCTACTTAAGAGGGAAATCAGGAGGGCTAAAAGAAGACATGAGGTTGCTTTGGCAGACAGAGTGAAGGAAAATCCAAAGAGCTTCTCTATGTATGTTAGGAGCAAAAGGATAGTGAGGGATAAAATTGGTCCTCTTGAAGACCAGAGTGGTAGACTGTGTATGCAACCAAAAGAGATGGGGGAGATACTAAATGGTTTTTTTGCATCCGTATTTACTGAGGAAACGGGCATGGAGTCTACGGAAATAGGGCACACAGGTAGGGAGGTCATGGAGCCTTTACAGATTAAAGGGGAGGAGGTGCTCGCTGTCTTGAGGCAAATCAGAGTGGATAAATCCCAAGGACCGGACAGGGTATTCCCACGGACCTTGAGGGAAGCTAGCGTTGAACTTGCAGGGGCCCTGACAGACATATTTAAAATGTCAGTATTCACGGGGTAGGTGCCGGATGATTGGAGGGTGGCTCATGTTGTTCCGTTGTTTAAAAAAGGTTCCAAAAGAAATCCGGGAAATTATCGGCCAGTAAGTTTGACGTCGGTGGTGGGCAAGTTATTGGAAGGTGTGATAAGGGATAGGATCTACAAATATTTGGATAGACAGGGACTTATTAGGGAGAGTCAACATGGCTTTGTGCGTGGTAGGTCATGTTTGACCAATCTATGAGAGTTTTTCGAAGAGGTTACCAGGAAAGTGGATGAAGGGAAGTCGATGGATGTTGTCTACCTGGATTTCAGCAAGGCCTTTGACAAGGTCCCTCATGGGAGGTTAGTTAGGAAGGTTCAGTCGCTAGGTATACATGGGGAGGTCGAAAATTGGATAAGGCACTGGCTCAATGGAAGAAGCCAGAGAGTGGTTGTGGAGGATTGCTTCTCTGAGTGGAGGCCTGTGACTAGTGGTGTGCCGCAGGGATCGGTGTTGTGTCCATTGTTGTTTGTCATCTATATCAATGATCTGGATGATAATGTGGGAAATTGGATCAGCAAGTTTGCTGATGATACAAAGATTGGAGGTGTAGTGGACAGTGAGGAAGGTTTTCAAAGCTAACAGAGGGACCAACTAGAAAAATGGGCTGAAAAATGGCAAATGGAATTTAACGCAGACAAGTGTGAGATCTTGCACTTTGGAAGGACAAACCAAAGTAGAACGTACAGGGTAAATGGTAGGACTCTGAAGAGTGCAGTTGAACAGAGGGATCTGGGAATACAAGTACAGAATTCCCTAAAAGTGACGTCACAGGTGGATAGGGTCGTAAAGAGTGCCTTTGGTACATTGGCCTTTATAAATCGGAGTATCGAGTATAAAAGTTGGAGTGTTAGGGTAAGGTTATATAATGATGTGGAGATGCCGGTGTTGGACTGGGGTAAACACAGTCAGAAGTTTAACAACACCAGGTTAAAGTCCAACAGGTTTATTTGGTAGCAAAAGCCACACAAGCTTTCGGAGCTGCAAGCCCCTTCTTCAGGTGAGTGGGAATTCTGTTCACAAACAGAGCATATAAAGATACAGACTCAATTTACATGAATAATGGTTGGAATGCGAATACTTACAACTAATCAAGTCTTTAAGAAACAAAACAAAGTGAGTGGAGAGAGCATCAAGACAGGCTAAAAAGATGTGTATTGTCTCCAGACAAGACAGCCAGTGAAACTCAGTGGGGATTACAAATAGTGTGACATGAACCCAATATCCCGGTTTAGGCCGTCCGCGTGTGTGCGGAACTTGGCTATCAGTTTCTGCTCAGCGACTCTGCGCCGTCGTGTGTCGTGAAGGCCGCCTTGGAGAACGCTTACCCGAATATCAGAGGCCGAATGCCCGTGACCGCTGAAGTGCTCCCCAACAGGAAGAGAACAGTCTTGCCTGGTGATTGTCGAGCGGTGTTCATTCATCCGTTGTCGCAGCGTCTGCATAGTTTCCCCAATGTACCATGCCTCGGCACATCCTTTCTTGCAGCGTATCAGGTAGACAACGTTGGCCGAGTTGCAAGTGTCTGTACCGTGTACCTGATGGATGGTGTTCTCACGTGAGATGATGGCATCTGTGTCGATGATCCGGCACGTCTTGCAGAGGTTGCTGTGGCAGGGTTGTGTGGTGTCATGGACACTGTTCTCCTGAAGGCTGGGTAGTTTGCTGCGGACAATGGTCTGGTTGAGGTTGTGCGGTTGTTTGAAGGCAAGAAGTGGGGGTGTGGGGATGGCCTTGGTGAGATGTTCATCTTCATCAATGACATGTTGAAGGCTCCGGAGGAGATGCCGTAGCTTCTCCGCTCCGGGGAAGTACTGGACAACGAAGGGTACTCTGTCCACTGTGTCCCGTGTTTGTCTTCTGAGGAGGTCGGTGCGGTTTTTCGCTGTGGCGCGTTGGAACTGTTGATCAATGAGTCGAGCGCCATATCCTGTTCTTATGAGGGCATCTTTCAGCGTCTGGAGGTGCCTGTTGCGATCCTCCTCATCCGAGCAGATCCTGTGTATACGGAGCGCTTGTCCGTAGGGAATGGCTTCTTTAACGTGTTTAGGGTGGAAGCTGGAGAAGTGGAGCATCGTGAGGTTATCCGTGGGCTTGCGGTACAGTGAGGTGCTGAGGTGACAGTCCTTAATGGAGATGCGTGTGTCCAAGAATGTAACCGATTCCGGAGAGTAGTCTATGGTGAGCCTGATGGTGGGATGGAACTTGTTGATGTCATCATAGAGTTGTTTCAGTGATTGTTCACCATGAGTCCAAAGGAAGATAATGTCATCGATGTTTCTAGTGTATAGCATCGGTTGAAGGTCCTGTGCGGTGAAGAAGTCTTGTTCGAACCTGTGCATGAAGATGTTGGCATATCGAGGTGCGAATTTGGTCCCCATGGCTGTTCCGTGTGTCTGGATGAAGAACTGGTTGTTGAAGGTGAAGATATTGTGGTCCGCTGCCCTCGACTTGACATGTATGCCCAAGCTGTCAGGAGGTGCGTCAACACCAAATTCATCAGCCGCACTCACAAGACAGCCCCGAACATCACCCAAGCACAACGTAACGCCATCCACGCTCTCAAGACCAACCGCAACATTGTCATCAAACCAGCAGACAAAGGAGGGGCCATCGTCATACTGAACAGAACGGATTACTGCAAAGAAGTGTACCGACAACTGAACAACGAGGAACACTACAGACAGTTACCCACAGATCCGACCAAAGAACACACCCGTCAACTCAACACTCTGATCAAGACCTTTGATCCGGACCTTCAGAGCACCCTCCGTGCTCTCATCCCACGTCCTCCCCGCGTTGGAGATCTCTACTGCCTCCCAAAAATACACAAGGCAAACACACCCGGCCGTCCCATCGTATCGGGCAATGGGACCCTGTGCGAGAACCTCTCTGGCTATGTCGAGGGCATCTTGAAACCCATTGTACAAAGAACCCCCAGCTTTTGTCGCGACACGACGGACTTCCTACAGAAACTCGGCACACATGGAGCAGTTGAACCAGGAGCGCTCCTCGTCACAATGGATGTCTCGGCACTCTACACCAGCATCCCCCATGACGATAGCATTGCTGCAACGGCCTCAGTGCTCAGCGCCAACAACTGCCAGTTTCCAGATGCAATTTTACATCTCATCCGCTTCATCCTGGACCACAATGTCTTCACCTTCAACAACCAGTTCTTCATCCAGACACACGGAACAGCCATGGGGACCAAATTCGCACCTCAATATGCCAATATCTTCATGCACAGGTTCAAACAAGACTTCTTCACCGCACGGGACCTTCAACCGATGCTATACACTAGATACAGCGATGATATTTTCTTCCTTTGGAGTCATGGTGAACAATCACTGAAACAACTATATGATGACATCAACAAGTTCCATCCCACCATCAGACTCACCATAGACTACTCTCCGGAATCGGTTACATTCTTGCACACACGTATTCCATCAAGGACTGTCACCTCAGCACCTCACTGTACCGCAAGCCCACGGATAACCTCACGATGCTCCACTTCTCCAGCTTCCACCCTAAACACGTTAAAGAAGCCATCCCCTACGGACAAGCGCTCCGTATACACAGGATCTGCTCGGATGAGGAGGATCGCAACAGACACCTCCAGACGCTGAAAGATGCCCTCATAAGAACAGGATATGGCGCTCGACTTATTGATCAACAGTTCCAACGCGCCACAGCGAAAAACCGCACCGACCTCCTCAGAAGACAAATACGGGACACAGTGGACAGAGTACCCTTCGTTGTCCAGTACTTCCCCGGAGCGGAGAAGCTACGGCATCTCCTCCGGAGCCTTCAACATGTCATTGATGAAGACGAACATCTCACCAAGGCCATCCCCTCACCCCCACTTCTTGCCTTCAAACAACCGCACAAACACAAACAGACCATTGTCCGCAGCAAACTACCCAGCCTTCAGGAGAACAGTGACCACGACACCACACAACCCTGCCACAGCAACCTCTGCAAGACGTGCCGGATCATCGACACAGATGCCATCATCTCACATGAGAACACCATCCACCAGGTACACAGTACATACTCTTGCAACTCGGCCAACGTTATCTACCTGATACACTGCATGAAAGGATGTCCCGAGGCATGGTACATTGCGGAAACTAGGCAGACGCTGCGACAACGGATGAATGAACACCGCTCGACAATCACCAGGCAAGACTGTTCTCTTCCTGTTGGGGAGCACTTCAGCGGTCACGGGCATTCGGCCTCTGATATTCGGGTAAGCGTTCTCCAAGGCGGCCTTCCCGACACACGATGGCGCAGAGTCGCTGAGCAGAAACTGATAGCCAAGTTCCGCACACATGAGGACGGCCTCAACCGGGATATTGGGTTCATGTCACACTAGCTGTAACCCGCACAGTTGCCTGGACCTGCCGAGTTTCACTGGCTGTCTTGTCTGGAGACAACACACATCTTTTTGGCCTGTCTTGATGCTCTCTCCACTCACGTTGTTTTGTTTCTAAAAGACTTGATTAGCAGTAAGTATTCGGATTCCAACCATTATTCATGTAAATTGAGTCTGTGTCTTTATATGCCCTGTTTGTGAACAGAATTCCCACTCACCTGAAGAAGGGGCTTGGAGCTCCGAAAGCTTGTGTGGCTTTTGCTACCAAATAAACCTGTTGGACTTTAACCTGGTGTTGTAAAACTTCTTACTGTGTTTACCCCAGTTCAACGCCGGCATCTCCACATCACAGCTTTTATTAACAGGGGGTTGGAGTTTAAGAGCCCTGGGGTTATGCTGCAACTGTACAGGACCTTGGTGAGACCACATTTGGAATATTGTGTGCAGTTCTAGTCACCTCACTATAAGAAGGATGTGGAAGCGCTGGAAAGAGTGCAGAGGAGATTTACCAGGATGCTGCCTGGTTTGGAGGGTAGGTCTTATGAATAATGGTTGAGGGAGCTAGGGTTGTTCTCTCTAGAGCGGAGGAGGCTGAGGGGAGACTTAATAGAGGTTTATAAAATGATGAAGGGGATAGATAGAGTGAACGTTCAAAGACTATTTCCTCGGGTGGATGGAGCTATTACAAGGGGGCATAACTATAGGGTTCGTGGTGGGAGATATAGGAAGGATATCAGAGGTAGGTTCTTTACGCAGAGAGTGGTTGGGGTGTGGAATGGACTGCCTGCAGTGATAGTGGAGTCAGACACTTTAGGAACATTTAAGCGGTTATTGGATAGGCACATGGAGCACACCAGGATGATAGGGAGTGGGATAGCTTGATCTTGGTTTCAGATAAAGCTCGGCACAACATCGTGGGCCGAAGGGCCTGTTCTGTGCTGGACTGTTCTATGTTCTATGTTCTATGAGTGCAGAGAAGTTTTACCCGGATGTTGCCTGGTATGGAGGGTCTTAGCTATGAGGAGAGATTGGGTAAACTGGGGTTTTTCTCCCTGGAAAGACGGAGAATGAGGGGAGACCTAATAGAGGTGTACAAAATTATGATGGGTATCGATAGGGTGAACAGTGGGAAGCTTTTTCCCAGGTCGGAGGTGACGTTCACGAGGGGTCACGGGCTCAAGGTGAGAGCGGCGAGGTTTAACTCAGATATTAGAGGGATGTTTTTTACACAGAGAGTGGTGGGGGCCTGGAATGCGCTGCCAAGTAGGGTGGTGGAGGCAGGTACGCTGGCATCGTTTAAGACTTACCTGGATAGTCACATGAGCATTTTGGGAATGGAGGGATACAAACGATTGGTCTAGTTGGACCAAGGAGCGGCACAGGCTTGGAGGGCCGAAGGGCCTGTTTCCTGTGCTGTACTGTTCTTTGTTCTTTGTTCTTTTTTTTGTTTGAGGGGAATTAAAGAGGATTTGGGCGGGGGGGGGGGTACGGGGCTGAGAGGGATTTGGAGGGGGATTGAAGAGGGTTTGGGGAGTAGGGGGGGGTACGGTGCTGAGAGGGATTTGGAGGGGGATTGAAGAGGGTTTGGGCAGTGCAGAGGGTTGGGCGGGGAGGGGGGGGGGGTTGCTATGGGCCTGAGAGGGATTTACATAAGAACATAAGAAATAGGAGCAGGAGTAGGCCATCTAGCCCCTCGAGCCTGCCCCGCTATTCAATAAGATCATGGCTGATCTGAAGTGGATCAGTTCCACTTACCCGCCTGCTCACCATATCCCCTAATTCCCTTACCGATCAGGAATCCATCTATCCGTGATTTAAACATATTCAACGAGGTAGCTTCCACCACTTCAGTGGGCAGCGAATTCCAGAGATTCACCACCCTGTGAGAGAGGAAGTTCCTCCTCAACTCGGTCCTAAACTGACCCCTCTTTATTTTGAGGCTGTGTCCTCTAGTTCTAGTTTCCTTTCTAAGTGGAAAGAATCTCTCCGCCTCCACCCTATCCAGCCCCTTCATTATCTTATAGGTCTCGATAAGATCCCCCCTCAGCCTTGTAAATTCCAACGAGTACACTCCCAATCTGCTCAGTCTCTCCTCATAATCAACACCCCTCATCTCTGGTATCAACCTGGTGAACCTTCTCTGCACTCCCTCCAAGGCCAATATATCCTTCCGCAAATACGGGGACCAATACTGCACACAGTATTCCAGCTGCGGCCTCACCAATAACCTGTACAGATGCAGCAAGACATCTCTGCTTTAATATTCTATCCCCCTTGCGATATAGGCCAACATCCCATTTGCCTTCTTGATCACCAGTTGCACCTGCAGACTGGGTTTTTGCGTCTCATGCACAAGGACCCCCAGGTCCCTTTGCACAGTCGCATGTTGCATTTTTTTTCCATTTAGATAATAATCCAATTTGCTATTATTTCCTCCAAAGTGAATAACCTCGCATTTGTCAACGTTATACTCCATCTGCCAGATCCTCGCCCACTCACTCAGCCTGTCCAAATCTCTCTGCAGACCTTCTACGCCCTCCACACGATTCACTTCTCCACTTATCTTTGGGTCGTCTGCAAACTTTGTTACCCTACACTCAGTCCCCTCCTCCAGATCGTCTATATAAATGGTAAATAGTTGAGGCCACAGTGCCGATCCCTGCGGCACGCCACTAGTTCCCATCCGCCAACCAGAAAAGCACTATTCCAACTCTCTTCTTCCTGTCGGATAGCCAATCCCCAATGCACGCTAACAACCTACCTCCAACTCCGTGCGACACAATCTTCTGCAGCAACCTTTTGTGAGGCACCTTATCAAACGCCTTTTGGAAATCCAAAAACACCGCATCCACCGGTTCCCCTCCGTCAACCGCACTAGTCACATCTTCATAAAAATCCAACAGGTAGGTCGTGCCTTACTAACCTTATTGAGTTTTTTGAGAAAGTGACCAAGGAGGTGGATGGGGGCAAGGCAGTGGACGTGGTATATATGGATTTTAGTAAGGCGTTTGATAAGGTTCACCATGGTAGGCTTCTGCAGAAAATGCAGATGTATGGGATTGGGGGTGATCTAGGAAATTGGATCAGGAATTGGCTAGCGGATAGGAAACAGAGGGTGGTGGTTGATAGTAAATATTCATCATGGAGTGCGGTTACAAGTGGTGTACCTCAGGGATCTGTTTTGGGGCCACTGCTGTTTGTAATATTTATTAATGATCTGGATGAGGGTATAGTTGGGTGGATTAGCAAATTTGCTGATGACACCAAAGTCGGTGGTGTGGTAGACAGTGAGGAAGGGTGTCGTAGTTTGCAGGAAGACTTAGACAGGTTGCAAAGTTGGGCCGAGAGGTGGCGGATGGAGTTTAATGCGGAGAAGTGTGAGGTAATTCACTTTGGTAGGAATAACAGATGTGTTGAGTATAGGGCTAACGGGAGGACTTTGAATAGTGTGGAGGAGCAGAGGGATCTAGGTGTATGTGTGCATAGATCCCTGAAAGTTGGGAATCAAGTAGATAAGGTTGTTAAGAAGGCATATGGTGTCTTGGCGTTTATTGGTAGGGGGATTGAATTTAGGAGTCGTAGCGTTATGTTGCAACTGTACACAACTCTGGTGCGGCCGCACTTGGAGTACTGTGTGCAGTTCTGGTCCCCACATTACAGGAAGGATGTGGAGGCTTTGGAGAGGGTGCAGAGGAGGTTTACCAGGATGTTGCCTGGTATGGAGGGGAGATCCTATGAGGAGAGGCTGAGGGATTTGGGATTGTTTTCGCTGGAAAGGCGGCGGCTAAGAGGGGATCTTATTGAAACATATAAGATGATTAGAGGTTTAGATAGGGTGGATAGTGATAGCCTTTTTCCTCTGATGGAGAAATCCAGCACGAGGGGGCATGGCTTTAAATTGAGGGGGGGTAGTTATAGAACCGATGTCAGGGGTAGGTTCTTTACCCAGAGGGTGGTGAGGGATTGGAATGCCCTGCCAGCATCAGTAGTAAATGCGCCTAGTTTGGGGGCGTTTAAGAGATCCGTAGATAGGTTCATGGACGAAAAGAAATTGGTTTAGGTTGGAGGGTCACTGTTTTTTTTTTAACTGGTCGGTGCAACATCGTGGGCCGAAGGGCCTGTTCTGCGCTGTAATGTTCTATGTTCTATGTTCAACAAGTTCGTCAAGCACGACTTTCCCCTCATGAATCCATGCTGTGTCTGCTTAATCGAACCATTCTTACCCAGATGGCCTGCTATTTCTTCTTTAATGATGGATTCCAGCATTTTCCCAACTACTGACGTTAAGCTAACCGGCCTGTAGTTCCCCGCCTTTAGTCAATTTCCTTTTTTAAACAGCGGCGTAACATTTGCCGTTTTCCAATCCGCCGGCACTACACAGAATCCAACGAATTTTGATAAATAACCACTGACGCATCCACTATTACCTCTGACATTTCTTTCAGTACCCTGGGATGCATTCCATCCGGACCCGGGGACTTGTCCACCTTCAGTCCCGTTAGTCTACCAAGCACTGCCTCCCTGGTAACATTAATTGTATTGAGTACCTCTCCTCCTACCAACACTCGATCGTTAATATTCGGTAAACTATTTGTGTCTTCCACCGTGAAGACCGACACAAAAAACTTATTTAAAGTTTCAGCCATTTCCTCATTTCCCACTGTGAAATCCCCCCTCTCGTCCTCCAAGGGTCCAACATTCACTCTTGCCACTCTATTCCTTTTTATATATTTGTAAAAGCTTTTACTATCATTTTTTATATTTAGAGCTAGCCTAGCTTCATAACCTATCTTTCCTTTCTTTATCGCTTTCTTAGTCGTTCTTTGTTGTTTCTTAAAGTTTTCTCAATCTTCCGATTCTCCACTATTTTTGGCCACTCTGGACGCATCGGTCTTTAATTTAATACTCTCCTTAATTTCCTTCGTTATCCACGGCTGGTTATCCCTTTTCTTACAGTCCTTCTTTATCACCTTCTTTATTTGCATATCTGCAGATTAGTTGGATTGGCCATGCTAAATTGTCCCTTAGTGTCCAAAGATGTGCAGGTTAGGGTGGACTGGCCATGCTAAATTGTCCCTTAGTTTCCAAAGATGTGCAGGATAGGGTGGATTGGCCGTGCTAAATTGTCCCTTAGTGTCCAAAGATGTGCAGGTTAGGGGGGATTGGCCATGCTAAATTGTCCCTTAGTGTCCAAAGATGTGCAGGTTAGGGTGGATTGGCCGTGCTCAATTGTCCCTTAGTGACCAAAGATGTGTAGGTTCGGGTGGATTGGCCTTGCTAAATTGTCCCTTAGTGTCCAAAGATGTGCAGGTTAGGGTGGATTGGCCATGCTAAATTGTCCCTTAGTGTCCAAAGATGTGCAGGTTAGGTGGATTAGCCATGCTAAATTGTCCCTTAGTGTCCAAAGATGTGTAGGTTAGGTGGATTAGCCATGCTAAATTGTCCCTTAGTGTCCAAAGATGTGCAGGTTAGGTGGATTGGCCATGCTAAATTGTCCATACTGTCCAAAGATGTGCAGGTTTGGTGGATTGATCATGCTAAATTGTCCCTTAGTGTCCAAAGATGTGCAGGTTAGGTGGATTGGCCAAGCTAAATTGCCCCTTAGTGTCCAAAGATGTGCAGGTTAGGTGGATTGGCCATGCTAAATTGTCCCTTCGTGTCCAAAGATGTGTAGGTTAGGTGGATTGGCCATGCTAAATTGTCCCTTAGTGACCAAAGATGTGTAGGTTAGGGTGGATTGGCCATGCTAAATTGTCCCTTAGTGACCAAAGATGTGCAGGTTAGGTGGATTGGCCTTGCTAAATTGTCCCTTAGTGTCCAAAGATGTGCGGGTTCGGTGGATTGGCCATGCTAAATTGTCCCTTAGTGTCCAAAGATGTGCAGGTTAGGGTGGATTGGCCGTGCTAATGTTTCCCTTAGTGTCCAAAGATGTGTCGGTTAGGGTGGATTGGCCATGCTAAATTGTCCCTTCGTGACCAAGGATGTGTAGCTTAGGGTGGATTGGCGATGCTAAATTGTCCCTTAGTGTCCAAAGATGTGCAGGTTAGGGTGGATTGGCCGCACTAAATTGTCCCTTAGTGTCCAAAGATGTGCAGGTTAGGTGGATTGGCCGTGCTAAATTGTCCCTTAGTGTCCAAAGATATGTAGGTTAAGTAGATTGGCCGTGCTAAATTGTCCCTTAGTGTCCAAAGATGTGCACGTTGGGTGGATTGGCCATGCTAAATTGTCCCTTAGTGTCCAAAGATGTGCAGGTTAGGTGGATTGGCCGTGCTAAATTGTCCCTGAGCGTCCAAAGATGTTCAGGTTGGGTGGATTGGCCATGCTAAATTGTCCCTTAGTGTCCAAAGATGTGCGGGTTAGGGTGGATTGGCCGTGCTAAATTGTCCCTTAGTGTCCAAAGATGTGCAGATTAGGGTGGATTGGCCATGCTAAATTGTCCGTTAGTGTCCAAAGATGTGAAGGTTAGGTGGATTGGCCATGCTAAATTGTCCCTTAGTGACCAAAGATGTGTAGGTTAGGGTGGATTGGCCATGCTAAATTGTCCCTTAGTGACCAAAGATGTGCAGGTTAGGTGGATTGGCCGTGCTAAATTGTCCCTTAGTGTCCAACGATGTGCAGGTTAGGGTGGATTGGCCATGCTAAATTGTCCCTTAGTGTCCAAAATGTACAGGTTAGGTGGATTGGCCGTGCTAAATTGTCCCTTAGTGTCCAAAGATGTGTAGGTTAGGGTGGATTGGCCGTGCTCAATTGTCCCTTAGTGTCCAAAGATGTGCAGGTTAGGGTGGATTGGCCGTGCTCAATTGTCCCTTAGTGTCCAAAGATGTGCAGGTAAGGGTGGATTGGCCATGCTAAATTGACCCTTAGTGTCCAAAGATGTGTTGGTTAGGTGGATTGGCCATGCTAAATTGTCCCTTAGAGACCAAAGATGTGCAGGTTAGGTGGATTGGCCATGCTAAATTGTCCCTTAGTGTCCAAAGATGTGCGGGTTAGGTGGATTGGCCATGCTAAATTGTCCCTTAGTGTCCAAAGATGTGCAGGTTAGGGTGGATTGGCCATGCTAAATTGTCCCTTAGTGTCCAAAGATGTACAGGTTAGGGTGGATTGGCCATGCTAAATTGTCCCTTAGTGTCCAAAGATGTGGAGCTTAGGGTGGTTTGGCCATGCTAAATTGTCCCTTAGTGTCCAAAGATGTGCAGGTTAGGTGGATTGGCCATGCTAAATTGTCCCTTAGTGACCAAAGATGTGGAGCTTAGGGTGGATTGGCCATGCTAAATTGTCCCTTATTGTCCAAAGATGTGCAGGTTACGGTGGATTGGCGATGCTAAATTGTCCCTTAGTGTCCAAAGATGTGCAGGTTAGGGTGGATTGGCCGTGCTAAATTGTCTCTTAGTGTCCAAAGATGTGTAGGTTAGGTGGATTGGCCATGCTAAATTGTCCCTTAGTGACCAAAGATATGTAGGTTAGGGTGGATTGGCCATGCTAAATTGTCCCTGAGTGACCAAAGATGTGCAGGTTAGGTGGATTGGCCATGCTAAATTGTCCCTTAGTGTCCAAAGATGGGCGGGTTAGGTGGATTGGCCATGCTAAATAGTCCCTTTGTGTCCAAAGATGTGCAGGTTAGGGTGGACTGGCCGTGCTAAATTGTCCCTTAGTGTCCAAAGATGTGCAGGTTAGGGTGGATTGGCCATGCTAAATTGTCCCTTAGTGTCCAAAGATGTGCAGGTTAGGGTGGATTGGCCATGCTAAATTGTCCCTTAGTGTCCAAAGATGTGCAGGTTAGGGTGGATTGGTCATGCTAAACTGTCCCTTAGTGTCCAAAGATGTGCAGGTAGGTGGATTGGCCATGCTAAATTGTCCCTTAGTGACCAAAGTTGTGTAGGTTAGGGTGGATTGGCCATGCTAAATTATCCCTTCGTGACCAAAGATGTGCAGGTTAGGGTGAATTGGCCATGTTAAATATTCCCTTAGTGACCAAAGATGTGCAGGTAGGTGGATTGGCCATGCTAAATTGGCCCTTAGTGTCCAAAGATGTGCAGGTTAGGTGGATTGGCCATGCTAAATTGTCCCTTAGTGTCCAAAGATGTGCAGGTTAGGGTGGATTGGCCATGCTAAATTGTCCCTTAGTGACCAAAGATGTGTAGGTTAGGTTAATTCTTTTGAAAGTTCATTTTTTAGTAACAAGTCGGCTTATATTAACACTGCAATGAAGTTACTGTGAGTATCCCCTAGTCGCCACACTCCGGAGCCTGTTCGGGGTTCCACTGAGGGAGAATTTAGCACGGCCCAATGCACCCTAACCAGCACGTCTTTCAGACTGTGGGAGGAAACCGGAGCACCCGGAGGAAACCCACGCAGACACGGGGAGCACGTGCAGACTCCACACAGACAGTGACCCAAGCCGTGAATCGAACCCGGGTCCCTGGCGCTATGAGGCAGCAGCGCTAACCCGCTGTGCCACCCAGAGAGAATTTCGCATGCGAGATTTAAATGGTCCACATTTTCCCTCCTCCTTCAGCCCCACCAATCATTTCTCATCCTCAGCCTTCTCTGCTGTAGCGAAAATGTCAGGAGAGTGTTTCCACTCATGGGGGAGCGTCGGATCAGAGGGCACAGTCTCAGAATGAGGGGGTGCTCGTTTTAGATGGATGTGGAGAGGAATATCTTCTCTCCAAGACTGGTCGTCCTTTAGGATTCCTTACCCCAGGGGACACCGAGTCCTCGGACATTTCCGAGGCCGAGGTCGGTGCTTCCTTTTTTGTTTAATCACTCGGGGGGAATTAAGGGAGAGAAGACAGGAAAGTGGAGTGAGAGAGCATTCAGATGGGCCTGATCTGATTAGATCAACTTAATGTGATTTGATTTATTATTGTCACATGTATTGGGATACAGTGAAAAGTATTGTTCCTTGCGCGCTATACAAAGCATACCGTTCATAGAGAAGGAAAGGAGAGGGTGCAGAATGTAGTGTTACAGTCACAGCTGGGGTGCAGAGAAAGATCAACTTAATGCGAGGTAGGTCCATTCAAAAGTCTGACAGCAGCAGGGAAGAAGCTGTTCTTGAGTCGGTCGGTACGTGACCTCAGACTTTTGTATCTTTTTCCCGATGGAAGAGAGAATGTCCGGGGTGCGTGGGGTCCTTAATTATGCTGGCTGCTTTTCCCCGAGGCAGCGGGAAGTGCAGACAGGGTCAATGGATGGGAGGCTGTTTTGCGTGATGGATTGGGCTACATTCACGACCCTTTTGTAGTTCCTTGCGGTCTTGGGCAGAGCAGGAGCCCCAGACCAAGCTGTGATACAACCAGAAAGAATGCTTTCTATGGGGCATCTGTAAAAGTTGGTGAGAGTCGTAGCTGACACGACAAATTTCCTTAGTCTCCTGAGAAAGTAGAGGCGTTGGTGGGGCTTTCTTAACTATAGTGTCGGCACGGGGGGGACCAGGACAGGTTGTTGGTGATCTGGACACCTAAAAACCTGTAGCTCTCGAACCCTTTCTATTTCGTCCCCGTTGATGTCGACAGGGGCATGTTCTCCTTTACGCTTCCTATTTTCGCCAGAACAGAGAAGGTTAAGGGTTGATTTGATTAAAGTTTACAAGCAATTCAGGGGGACTGATCAGGAGTAGATAGAGGGGTGTTATCTGTCCTGTTTGCTGACCGAAGGTTGCACAGGGGTGGGCAGACTCTAAGAGTTCGAAATAGACACTACAGGAGAAAAACTGGGAAATGCTTGGGCACACGAAAGCAACCAACTGATGCTGGTTCAATTATTAATTTTAAGTCTTGCAACGAAGAGATTGTTATTCCATAGACGTGGGGCAAAGGTGGCTAATGAGTTAGTTACAATGTACTCCAAACTCACTGAATGTGGGAACACAGGCCGGAGAAGAATGGGGCCTCCTCCTGTCCCTGTGTAACAGGCCGGAGAAGAATGGGGCCTCCTCCTGTTCCTGTGTAACAGGCCGGAGAAGAATGGGGCCTCCTCCTGTTCCTGTGTAACAGGCCGGAGAAGAATGGGGACTCCTCCTGTTCCTGTGTAACAGGCTGGAGAAGGGGTTGAATGGGGCCTCCTCCTGTCCCTGTGTAACAGGCTGGAGAAGGGGCTGAATGGGGCCTCCTCCTGTTCCTGTGCAACAGGCTGAAGAAGGGGCTGAATGGCCTCTTCCTGTTCCTGTGTATCAGGCTGGAGAAGGGGCTGAATGGCCTCCTCCTGTTCCTGTGTAACAGGCTGGAGAAGGGGCTGAATGGGGCCTCCTCCTGTTCCTGTGTAACAGGCTGGAGAAGGGGCTGAATGGCCTCCTCCTGCTCCTGTGTAACAGGCCGGAGAAGGGGCTGAATGGCCTCCGCCTGTTCCTGTGTAACAGGCTGGAGAAGGGGCTGAATGGGGCCTCCTCCTGTTCCTGTGCAAAAGGCTGGAGAAGGGGCTGAATGGCCTCCTCCTGTTCCTGTGTAACAGGCTGGAGAAGGGGCTGAATGACCTCCTCCTGTTCCTGTGTAACAGGCTGGAGAAGGGGCTGAATGGGGCCTCCTCCTGTTCCTGTGTAACAGGCTGGAGAAGGGGCTGAATGGCCTCCTCCCGTTCCTGTGTAACAGGCTGGAGAAGGGGCTGAATGGCCTCCTCCTGTTCCCTGTGTAACAGGCTGGAGAAGGGGCTGAATGGGGCCTCCTCCTGTTCCTGTGTAACAGGCTGGAGAAGGGGCTGAATGGGGCCTCCTCCTGTTCCTGTGTAACAGGCTGGAGAAGGGGCTGAATGGCCTCCTCCTGTTCCTGTGTAACAGGCCGGAGAAGGGGCTGAATGGCCTCGTCCTGCTCCTGTGTAACAGGCCGGAGAAGGGGCTGAATGGCCTCCTCCAGTTCCTGTGTAACAGGCTGGAGAAGGGGCTGAATGGGGCCTCCTCCTGTTCCTGTGTAACAGGCCGGAGAAGAATGGGGCCTCCTCCTGTTCCTGTGTAACAGGCCGGAGAAGAATGGGGCCTCCTCCTGTTCCTGTGTAACAGGCTGGAGAAGGGGTTGAATGGGGCCTCCTCCTGTCCCTGTGTAACAGGCTGGAGAAGGGGCTGAATGGGGCCTCCTCCTGTTCCTGTGCAACAGGCTGGAGAAGGGGCTGAATGGCCTCCTCCTGTTCCTGTGTAACAGGCTGGAGAAGGGGCTGAATGGCCTCCTCCTGTTCCTGTGTAACAGGCTGGAGAAGGGGCTGAATGGGGCCTCCTCCTGTTCTTGTGTAACAGGCTGGAGAAGGGGCTGAATGGCCTCCTCCTGTTCCTGTGTAACAGGCTGGAGAAGGGGCTGAATGGCCTCCTCCTGTTCCCTGTGTAACAGGCTGGAGAAGGGGCTGAATGGGGCCTCCTCCTGTTCCTGTGTAACAGGCTGGAGAAGGGGCTGAATGGGGCCTCCTCCTGTTCCTGTGTAACAGGCTGGAGAAGGGGCTGAATGGCCTCCTCCTGTTCCTGTGCAACAGGCCGGAGAAGGGGCTGAATGGCCTCCTCCTGCTCCTGTGTAACAGGCCGGAGAAGGGGCTGAATGGCCTCCTCCTGTTCCTGTGTAACAGGCTGGAGAAGGGGCTGAATGGGGCCTCCTCCTGTTCCTGTGTAACAGGCTGGAGAAGGGGTTGAATGGGGCCTCCTCCTGTCCCTGTGTAACAGTCTGGACAAGGGGCTGAATGGGGCCTCCTCCTGTTCCTGTGCAACAGGCTGGAGAAGGCGCTGAATGGCCTCCTCCTGTTCCTGTGTAACAGGCTGGAGAAGGGGCTGAATGGCCTCCTCCTGTTCCTGTGTAACAGGCTGGAGAAGGGGCTGAATGGGGCCTCCTCCTGTTCCTGTGTAACAGGCTGGAGAAGGGGCAGAATGGCCTACTCCTGTTCCTGTGTAACAGGCTGGAGAAGGGGCTGAATGGCCTCCTCCTGTTCCCTGTGTAACAGGCTGGAGAATGGGCTGAATGGGGCCTCCTCCTGTTCCTGTGTAACAGGCCGGAGAAGAATGGGGCCTCCTCCTGTTCCTGTGTAACAGGCCGGAGAAGAATGGGGACTCCTCCTGTTCCTGTGTAACAGGCTGGAGAAGGGGTTGAATGGGGCCTCCTCCTGTCCCTGTGTAGCAGGCTGGAGAAGGGGCTGAATGGGGCCTCCTCCTGTTCCTGTGCAACAGGCTGAAGAAGGGGCTGAATGGCCTCTTCCTGTTCCTGTGTATCAGGCTGGAGAAGGGGCTGAATGGCCTCCTCCTGTTCCTGTGTAACAGGCTGGAGAAGGGGCTGAATGGGGCCTCCTCCTGTTCCTGTGTAACAGGCTGGAGAAGGGGCTGAATGGCCTCCTCCTGCTCCTGTGTAACAGGCCGGAGAAGGGGCTGAATGGCCTCCGCCTGTTCCTGTGTAACAGGCTGGAGAAGGGGCTGAATGGGGCCTCCTCCTGTTCCTGTGCAAAAGGCTGGAGAAGGGGCTGAATGGCCTCCTCCTGTTCCTGTGTAACAGGCTGGAGAAGGGGCTGAATGACCTCCTCCTGTTCCTGTGTAACAGGCTGGAGAAGGGGCTGAATGGGGCCTCCTCCTGTTCCTGTGTAACAGGCTGGAGAAGGGGCTGAATGGCCTCCTCCCGTTCCTGTGTAACAGGCTGGAGAAGGGGCTGAATGGCCTCCTCCTGTTCCCTGTGTAACAGGCTGGAGAAGGGGCTGAATGGGGCCTCCTCCTGTTCCTGTGTAACAGGCTGGAGAAGGGGCTGAATGGGGCCTCCTCCTGTTCCTGTGTAACAGGCTGGAGAAGGGGCTGAATGGCCTCCTCCTGTTCCTGTGTAACAGGCCGGAGAAGGGGCTGAATGGCCTCGTCCTGCTCCTGTGTAACAGGCCGGAGAAGGGGCTGAATGGCCTCCTCCAGTTCCTGTGTAACAGGCTGGAGAAGGGGCTGAATGGGGCCTCCTCCTGTTCCTGTGTAACAGGCCGGAGAAGAATGGGGCCTACTCCTGTTCCTGTGTAACAGGCCGGAGAAGAATGGGGCCTCCTCCTGTTCCTGTGTAACAGGCTGGAGAAGGGGTTGAATGGGGCCTCCTCCTGTCCCTGTGTAACAGGCTGGAGAAGGGGCTGAATGGGGCCTCCTCCTGTTCCTGTGCAACAGGCTGGAGAAGGGGCTGAATGGCCTCCTCCTGTTCCTGTGTAACAGGCTGGAGAAGGGGCTGAATGGCCTCCTCCTGTTCCTGTGTAACAGGCTGGAGAAGGGGCTGAATGGGGCCTCCTCCTGTTCTTGTGTAACAGGCTGGAGAAGGGGCTGAATGGCCTCCTCCTGTTCCTGTGTAACAGGCTGGAGAAGGGGCTGAATGGCCTCCTCCTGTTCCCTGTGTAACAGGCTGGAGAAGGGGCTGAATGGGGCCTCCTCCTGTTCCTGTGTAACAGGCTGGAGAAGGGGCTGAATGGGGCCTCCTCCTGTTCCTGTGTAACAGGCTGGAGAAGGGGCTGAATGGCCTCCTCCTGTTCCTGTGCAACAGGCCGGAGAAGGGGCTGAATGGCCTCCTCCTGCTCCTGTGTAACAGGCCGGAGAAGGGGCTGAATGGCCTCCTCCTGTTCCTGTGTAACAGGCTGGAGAAGGGGCTGAATGGGGCCTCCTCCTGTTCCTGTGTAACAGGCTGGAGAAGGGGTTGAATGGGGCCTCCTCCTGTCCCTGTGTAACAGTCTGGACAAGGGGCTGAATGGGGCCTCCTCCTGTTCCTGTGCAACAGGCTGGAGAAGGCGCTGAATGGCCTCCTCCTGTTCCTGTGTAACAGGCTGGAGAAGGGGCTGAATGGCCTCCTCCTGTTCCTGTGTAACAGGCTGGAGAAGGGGCTGAATGGGGCCTCCTCCTGTTCCTGTGTAACAGGCTGGAGAAGGGGCAGAATGGCCTACTCCTGTTCCTGTGTAACAGGCTGGAGAAGGGGCTGAATGGCCTCCTCCTGTTCCCTGTGTAACAGGCTGGAGAATGGGCTGAATGGGGCCTCCTCCTGTTCCTGTGTAACAGGCTGGAGAAGGGGCTGAATGGGGCCTCCTCCTGTTCCTGTGCAACAGGCTGAAGAAGGGGCTGAATGGCCTCTTCCTGTTCCTGTGTATCAGGCTGGAGAAGGGGCTGAATGGCCTCCTCCTGTTCCTGTGTAACAGGCTGGAGAAGGGGCTGAATGGGGCCTCCTCCTGTTCCTGTGTAACAGGCTGGAGAAGGGGCTGAATGGCCTCCTCCTGCTCCTGTGTAACAGGCCGGAGAAGGGGCTGAATGGCCTCCTCCTGTTCCTGTGTAACAGGCTGGAGAAGGGGCTGAATGGGACCTCCTCCTGTTCCTGTGCAAAAGTCTGGGGAAGGGGCTGAATGGCCTCCTCCTGTTCCTGTGTAACAGGCTGGAGAAGGGGCTGAATGACCTCCTCCTGTTCCTGTGTAACAGGCTGGAGAAGGGGCTGAATGGGGCCTCCTCCTGTTCCTGTGTAACAGGCTGGAGAAGGGGCTGAATGGCCTCCTCCTGTTCCTGTGTAACAGGCTGGAGAAGGGGCTGAATGGCCTCCTCCTGTTCCCTGTGTAACAGGCTGGAGAAGGGGCTGAATGGGGCCTCCTCCTGTTCCTGTGTAACAGGCTGGAGAAGGGGCTGAATGGGGCCTCCTCCTGTTCCTGTGTAACAGGCTGGAGAAGGGGCTGAATGGCCTCCTCCTGTTCCTGTGTAACAGGCCGGAGAAGGGGCTGAATGGCCTCGTCCTGCTCCTGTGTAACAGGCCGGAGAAGGGGCTGAATGGCCTCCTCCAGTTCCTGTGTAACAGGCTGGAGAAGGGGCTGAATGGGGCCTCCTCCTGTTCCTGTGTAACAGGCCGGAGAAGAATGGGGCCTCCTCCTGTTCCTGTGTAACAGGCCGGAGAAGAATGGGGCCTCCTCCTGTTCCTGTGTAACAGGCTGGAGAAGGGGTTGAATGGGGCCTCCTCCTGTCCCTGTGTAACAGGCTGGAGAAGGGGCTGAATGGGGCCTCCTCCTGTTCCTGTGCAACAGGCTGGAGAAGGGGCTGAATGGCCTCCTCCTGTTCCTGTGTAACAGGCTGGAGAAGGGGCTGAATGGCCTCCTCCTGTTCCTGTGTAACAGGCTGGAGAAGGGGCTGAATGGGGCCTCCTCCTGTTCTTGTGTAACAGGCTGGAGAAGGGGCTGAATGGCCTCCTCCTGTTCCTGTGTAACAGGCTGGAGAAGGGGCTGAATGGCCTCCTCCTGTTCCCTGTGTAACAGGCTGGAGAAGGGGCTGAATGGGGCCTCCTCCTGTTCCTGTGTAACAGGCTGGAGAAGGGGCTGAATGGGGCCTCCTCCTGTTCCTGTGTAACAGGCTGGAGAAGGGGCTGAATGGCCTCCTCCTGTTCCTGTGCAACAGGCCGGAGAAGGGGCTGAATGGCCTCCTCCTGCTCCTGTGTAACAGGCCGGAGAAGGGGCTGAATGGCCTCCTCCTGTTCCTGTGTAACAGGCTGGAGAAGGGGCTGAATGGGGCCTCCTCCTGTTCCTGTGTAACAGGCTGGAGAAGGGGTTGAATGGGGCCTCCTCCTGTCCCTGTGTAACAGTCTGGACAAGGGGCTGAATGGGGCCTCCTCCTGTTCCTGTGCAACAGGCTGGAGAAGGCGCTGAATGGCCTCCTCCTGTTCCTGTGTAACAGGCTGTAGAAGGGGCTGAATGGCCTCCTCCTGTTCCTGTGTAACAGGCTGGAGAAGGGGCTGAATGGGGCCTCCTCCTGTTCCTGTGTAACAGGCTGGAGAAGGGGCAGAATGGCCTACTCCTGTTCCTGTGTAACAGGCTGGAGAAGGGGCTGAATGGCCTCCTCCTGTTCCCTGTGTAACAGGCTGGAGAATGGGCTGAATGGGGCCTCCTCCTGTTCCTGTGTAACAGGCTGGAGAAGGGGCTGAATGGGGCCTCCTCCTGTTCCTGTGTAACAGGCTGGAGAAGGGGCTGAATGGGGCCTCCTCCTGTTCCTGTGTAACAGGCTGGAGAAGGGGCTGAATGGCCTCCTCCTGTTCCTGTGTAACAGGATGGAGAAGGGGCTGAATGGCCTCCTCCTGTTCCTGTGTAACAGGCTGGAGAAGGGACTGAATGGGGCCTCCTCCTGTTCCTTTGTAACAGGCTGGAGAAGGGACTGAATGGGGCCTCCTCCTGTTCCTGTGTAACAGGCTGGAGAAGAATGGGGCCACCTCCTATTCCTGTGTAACAGGCTGGAGAAGGGGCTGAATGGGGCCTCCTCCTGTTCCTTTGTAACAGGCTGGAGAAGGGACTGAATGGGGCCTCCTCCTGTTCCTGTGTAACAGGCTGGAGAAGAATGGGGCCTCCTCCTGTTCCTGTGTAACAGGCCGGAGAAGAATGGGGCGTCTTCCTGTTCCTGTGTAACAGGCTGGAGATGGGGCTGAATGGGGCCTCCTCCTGTTCCTTTGTAACAGGCTGGAGAAGGGACTGAATGGGGCCTCCTCCTGTTCCTGTGTAACAGGCTGGAGAAGAATGGGGCCTCCTCCTGTTCCTTTGTAACAGGCCGGAGAAGAATGGGGCCTCCTCCTGTTCCTGTGTAACAGGCCGGAGAAGAATGGGGCGTCCTCCTGTTCCTGTGTAACAGGCCGGAGAAGAATGGGGCCTCCTCCTGTTCCTGTGTAACAGGCCGGAGAAGGGGCTGAATGGGGCCTCCTCCTGTCCCTGTGTAACAGGCTGGAGAAGGGGCTGAATGGGGCCTCTCCCTGTTCCTGTGTAACAGGCTGGAGAAGGGGCTGAATGGCCTCCTCCTGATCCTGTGTAACAGTCTGGAGAAGGGGCTGAATGGGGCCTCCTCCTGTTCCTGTGTAACAGGCTGGAGAAGGGGCTGAATGGCCTCCTCCTGTTCCTGTGTAACAGGCTGGAGAAGGGGCTGAATGGACTCCTCTTGTTCCCTGTGTAACAGGCTGGAGAACGGGCTGAATGGGGCCTCCTCC
>NW_027593642.1:0-2500 GCF_964213995.1 Mustelus asterias
ACCATCGCCCATGTTTTCCCTCGGGTGATCTCTCCAACTCCTTCCATCCCCTCTCCCATGGTGGGGGAGACAGATCCTTGGCCAGGGGTTTTGTGCTGGGAAAGGGGGGGTTAAAATATCAGAGCTGGAACTCCATGCCAAGCACACACTGACTCACTCACAAAGACACAGCTTACCTGATACTTACCAACCCACGTGTAGAGAGAGACTGGACAATGCATCGCCAGCCTTTTTATAACCTCACTGAGTCCCACACCTCCCCAATCAATCCTTATCCAACCACATCTCCTACACCTCACCTGAACACACCTCCTCCAGGTATGGGCCAGTCCAACACCAACCTGTCTCTGAGTGTGTGGGGGGTGTTTGTGTGTGTGGGGGGTTAGTGAGCACCAGGCAAATGGTTTATCCCAAGGCTCTCCCTCCCCCCCCCCACTCCCAGCTTCACATCACCAGAGAGGGAGAGACACAGAGAGGGAGACACACAGAGAGGGAGACACACAGAGAGGGAGACACACAGAGAGGGAGACACACAGAGAGGGAGACACACAGAGAGGGAGAGTCAGAGAGAGGAGGAGACACCCAGAGAGGGAGACACAGAGAGAGGGAGACACAGAGAGAGGGAGACACAGAGAGAGGGACACAGAGAGGGAGACACAGAGAGGGAGACACAGAGAGGGAGACACAGAGAGAGGGAGACACAGAGAGAGGGAGACACAGAGAGAGGGAGACACAGAGAGGGGAGACACAGAGAGAGGGAGACACAGAGAGAGGGAGACACAGAGAGAGGGAGAGACAGAGAGAGGGAGAGACAGAGAGAGGGAGAGACAGAGAGAGGGAGAGACAGAGGGAGGGAGAGACAGAGGGAGGGAGAGACAGAGGGAGGGAGAGACAGAGGGAGGGAGAGACAGAGGGAGGGAGAGACAGAGGGAGGGAGAGACAGAGGGAGGGAGAGACAGAGGGAGGGAGCGACAGAGGGAGGAAGAGAGACAGAGGGAGGAAGAGACAGAGGGAGGAAGAGACAGAGGGAGGAAGAGACAGAGGGAGGAAGAGACAGAGGGAGGAAGAGACAGAGGGAGGAAGAGACAGAGGGAGGAAGAGACAGAGGGAGGGAGAGACAGAGGGAGGGAGAGACAGAGAGAGGGAGAGACTGAGAGAGGGAGAGACTGAGAGAGGAGACAGAGAGAGGGAGAGACAGAGAGAAAGAGTGGCAGAGGGAGAGAGACACAGAGAGAGAGAAAGAAGGAGAGAGAGAGACACAGAGACAGAGCGAGGGAGAGAGACAGAGTGAGAGAGGGACAGCGAGAGAGATGGACAGAGAGAGAGAGGGACAGACCAAGAGAGAGACAGAGCGAGAGGGGGCCAGAAAGAGAGAGAGAAACAGAGACACAGAGCGAGAGACAGAGAGGGAGGGAGACAGAGAGGGAGGGAGACAGAGAGGGAGGGAGACAGAGAGGGAGGGAGACAGAGAGGGAGGGAGACAGAGAGGGAGGGAGACAGAGAGGGAGGGAGACAGAGAGGGGAGGGAGACAGAGAGGGAGGGAGACAGAGAGGGAGGGAGACAGAGAGGGAGGGAGACACAGAGGGAGGGAGACACAGAGGGAGGGAGACAGAGAGGGAGGGAGACAGAGAGGGAGGGAGACACAGAGGGAGGGAGACACAGAGGGAGGGAGACACAGAGGGAGGGAGACACAGAGGGAGGGAGACACAGAGGGAGGGAGACACAGAGGGAGGGAGACACAGAGGGAGGGAGACACAGAGGGAGGGAGACACAGAGGGAGGGAGACACAGAGGGAGGGAGGACACAGAGGGAGGGAGACACAGAGGGAGGGAGACACGAGGGGAGGGTGACACAGAGGGAGGGTGACACAGAGGGAGGGTGACACAGAGGGAGGGTGACACAGAGGGAGGGTGACACAGAGGGAGGGTGACACAGAGGGAGGGTGACACAGAGGGAGGGAGACACAGAGGGAGGGAGACACAGAGGGAGGGAGACACAGAGGGAGGGAGACACAGAGGAGGGAGACACAGAGGGAGGGAGACACAGAGGGAGGGAGACACAGAGGGAGGGAGACACAGAGGGAGGGTGACACAGGGAGGGAGACACAGAGGGAGGGAGGCACAGAGGGAGGGAGGCACAGAGGGAGGGAGACACAGAGGGAGGGAGACACAGATGGAGGGAGACACAGATGGAGGGAGACACAGATGGAGGGAGACACAGATGGAGGGAGACACAGATGGAGGGAGACACAGAGGGAGGGAGACACAGAGGGAGGGAGACACAGAGGGAGGGAGACACAGAGGGAGGGAGACAGAGACAGAGAGAGGAACAGAGAGAGAGAGGGACAGAGAGAAAGAGAGAGAGAGAGGGACAGAGAGAAAGAGAGAGAGAGAGGGACAGCCCAAGAGTGAGACAGAGAGAGGGACAGACCAAGAGAGAGACAGAGAGAGAGCGAAAGACGGAGAGAGGGAGAGACAGAGAGAGGGAGAGACAGAGAGA